>NC_057727.1:64646866-64703943 GCF_004010195.1 Chiloscyllium plagiosum
TTACTGACCTGCAATCTTCTTCTCGACCTCTCCGCCCCCACCCCCTCTCCCGCCTATCACCCTCACCTTAACCTCCTTCCACCTATCGCATTCTCCCCAAGTCCCTCCTGCCTACCTTTTATCTTAGCCTGCTTGGCACACCCTCCTCATTCCTGAAGAAGGGCTTATGTCCGAAATGTCAATTCTTCTGCTCCTTGGATGCTGCCTGACCTGCTATGCTTTTCCAAGAACCTGTATATCTCTGTCTTAAATACACTCAATGACTTGGCCTCCACAGCCCTCTGTGGCAATGAATTCCACAGATTAACCACCCACTGGCTGAAGAAATTCCTCCTCCTCTCAATCTCCCATTGCATGTGCACTAGTTCTGTTACTAGTGCCAATTTCCTGTCTTTTCCCCACACCTTTGCATTTTATTCCTATCCAATAATCATCCAGTGCCTGAAATGAACCTGTCTCCACCACATTTCCAGGCAGTGCATTCCAGACTCTTAACTACTCGCTGTGTTATTTTATTCTCACATCATCCTTGCTTGGTTTGCACATCATTTCAAATCTATGCCCTCTCATTCTTGTTTCCTTTACAAGCAGAAACAGCTTCTCCTTATTATTTCTGTCCAGCCGCTTATGTTTTGAAAACTTCTATCAAATGTCCTCTTGTTTTTTTTCTAGGAAGAAGAAAACTAATCTCTCAACTTTTTCAATCTATCTTCATAGCTGAAGTTTCTCAACCCTATGACCTTCCTAATAAATTGCTTCTTCACTCTCTGAAATGCATTCACATGTTCTCTATTATGAGGCGCCCACAACTATACACAATACTCCAGGTGAGATCTAACAAGTGTATTTTGTACATGTTTAATATCACCTCCTTCCTCTTGTACTCTCTGCTCCTATTAATAAAGCCAAGGATATTGTTTTATGAACTGGTCTCGCAACCTGTCCTGCTAGCTTCAATGATTTGTGCCCATACACACAGGTCTCTCTGGTACTGCATTCCCTTTAGAAATGTGCCCCTTGTTTTATAGTGTCTTGCAATATTCTTCCAATCAAAGTGCATTCTCACACTTCTGCATTGAACCTTATCCACTTATGAACCCACTCCACCAATTTGTCAATGTCTTTCTGGAAGGTGATACTGCCCTATCCGCAATTTAAAATTCTTACAAGTTTAATTTCATCTGCAAACTTGGAAGTTACCCCCTCCACAGTAGTATCCAGATTATTAATATTTTTCAGGTAAAACAAGGGTCCCAATAGCGACCCCTGAGGAGCTCCACGTCAAATCTTCCTCCAGCCCGAAAAATATTAATTGTTTGTTACTCTCTGTTTCCTATCACTCAGTCGGTTACGCTTCAGTGCAAGACAGGGCTTCCCACAGTTCCTATTTGTTGCCACTGCCTTGAAGAAATCAGGGAGGTTTTTCAGGCAGGATCTTATCAGTCTAAAATCATGCTGAGTTCTGTTTATTTAATTATCACAGAATTGTTTATCCTCAATCAACATGGGAACAACAAGATTAGCCTGCCCGCTGGCCTAAAGGTCCAGTATTCTTCTCAGAGGTGTTTGTAGGTTAACTACCATCAATCCCTTGGCATTTCTTTGTTTCCAGCCCTTTTAGCCCTGTCTATGAATTACATCAGTGACATTCAAGGAACTGAACGTGCTTTGATTATCCCTGTTTTGATATATCCATAAGTGCTTACAGACACAAGGTCAGTTTAATAACCAACTTACTTTCTGCCATCATTCCAGACATTATGTTATCTTCAAAAAAAACATCAGCAGAAGGAGATTCAACAATTTTCTTACTCTGTCAATTTTTATCATTCTTTTGTGGTATTGTCAGATTCACTTGGGCATATACAGCAGACAAAACACTGGCTCAATGAACTCCAACTGTTAGACATCTTTGTTGATCTTTTCAAGTACAGTTAAAGAACTGTCTAATCCTGTTCTTAATAAGTGGTAAAAACGTGTATTTTCATTTTGATTCCCAGTCTTTATCAGAGAATCAGTCAGACTTTTTACTCCGTATCACATTTTCTCATCTCTTTACAAGAACAAGACAGTTTCTATTTCAATTTCTTATCTGGAATCATCTTGTGATTTGGATTCATGAGCACCCACAAGTGTTAAGATTGTGGTATAAGTTGATGCAGTTTGTAATTTACTATATGTTAGCCCATGTAACATCGACCACAAAGGATGAAGTACGGCACAGGTATCTTAAAGTTCATTTATAACACTATTTATAAGGCTATAATATCACAGACTTACACACACGCAGAGCCTGGATTTTGTGTTTGTTATTGTGACTGTGCATAAAACACGCAACTGACTGCACTGACTCCATCACACTCCGAGAGTTCCCGAAGAGAAGGACCTTTGTACCACATTTCACATATCATGCAACTGTCTTAAAAGTACAGGTCTGTCTGCTCTGAGATCTACGCTGTGATACAATAAGTGTTTCACTGTATTCAGAGTAGGCCAGAAACCCATCGGACCTGCTTTTCCACAGCAATAGCAGCTCCCATTCTTCAATCAAAAGGCCTCCTAAAATACCCTCATTTCAAAATACATTACAGTACTTATCATCTGTAATCCAGACTCAAAATTCTGGAATACAATACTTAACCCTCTCCTCCCTAAAAGCTGCTTAAAACTTATCTCATTGACGCCCTTCTTTGGCCTAGGAGCTTGTGTTTCATTGAAGTAATTTCAAATGGAAACCTCCTTGACTCATGAAGAACGTTAAGAAGGCTCTTATGACCACGGGCAAAAGCTAAGAGGAAAGACCTTGATGCATTTCAGGATAAACTAAAAAGCCACCGGAAGGAATGTGCTGATGGAGCGTAGAAAAGACCAGTGGGAAGTGGCTTGCGTGGAGCATCAATACTGGTGTGGATTAGTTGTGCCAAATGGCCTGTATTCATGTTGTACTCTATGCCATATGTAATATGTTAAATGCAATAGATAAATGCAAGTTGTTGTTATAAATATCAATCTCCAATTAAGCACCCCAGTGAATTCTGTGGGTGAGATGTTGCCATGAGTTTTAGGATAGGACTGTGATGTTGGGATGAGGTGGAGATTCTGAGCTCCCACTTGCTGGCAGTGGAATTGGCTCAGCAATGTGACGGAAGTTAGGGACAGATTCCTGATTGGCCAATGGAATCCAAAGACCAACAGCTCCTGAGCCTTAGCAATGCCAAGAGAGAGGTGGGCATTGCTGAGATAGGTAGTGATTTGGAGTGTGCCAGTAGGTGGAGAGGGGGCCTCGGAGGGGTGGGTGGGCATAGATATAAAATTAAAGATGGGTGGTGCAATGCAGAGTGACCTTCCCTGCCCATCACCTCTTGTACGGGTCATGAAGTCTCCATGCCTCTTTCAGCCACAGGCTCCATAAAACTGGTGATCTCCCCTCACACATACATGGGCTTTGCACTGCCATTGACTAAACACCAAAAGGCTGGGAATAATAAGTGACTGAACTACCGAAATGGGCTGTCTGTCTCCAATCTGCAGATAGCTGCTTCTCATTTGGTCAGTTGGGAGACTTCCTGCAATGGTGCTGACAGCGACTATGACACAACTCCGTGTTATTTTTCAGCCCCTCTATCTCCTAACCTGGGACTGCGAAATTCCTACCTGCTGTACCTGACCTCTGAGCGTCCATTCTGTCATCTTCTCGTTCCTTCACTGTGCTTAACACATTCGAATACATAAATTAGGAGCAAGAGCCGGTCATTCAGCCCCTCAAGCATACTCTGTCATAAGATCACGGCTGATCTTGTTGTGGCCTGAACCCACATTTGTGTCCACCCTCTATATCCCTTGACTCCCTTGTTTGTCAATAATCTCTCTATCTATGTATCTATCTGTGCAACCCATCCATCCTGAACTGTCTGTTTAGCTCAACTGTGCATCCACAGCAGTGAACAGGGGACAAGCCAAATATCACGGCAGGGAAAAATACTGGCAAACGTTTGTTCAGTAGGAAACAATACGTGATCACTCAGTAACAGAGGTGGGGTTAAAAAATAGATCTGGCATCAACAGGGCTTGTGGTACAATGGTAGTGTCTCTATCCCTGAGCCAGGAGACCTATGTTTAAATTGCACTTGCTTCAGATGTATGTCTGAACAAATTGATTTAAAATACAGTGTACTTTTTCTCAGTGGACAGTTCTATCAGGTGATTTCTGTTGAACAAATTGTTCCAATGTTAAAACTTTATTTCGTTCTCATTCAGGTTTTGGTTGGCTACACTGATAAACCATTATTTAGTGCCTCTTCCCATTTGCCATGGAGACATTAATAATTATCCAATCCCAGACTGGGATAACAGTAACTATAAAGGCTTGCATTTCAATAGCACCTTTCACAAACTCAGGAAATCCCAATGCTCCTTACAGCCAGTGTTGTGCTTTTAAAATGTTGCCATTGTTATAACACAGGAAACTTGGTGGCAAATTTGCCAAAATAATTACCAGATAATATCTTGTGATCCTATACTGTTGTTTAAACTGGAAGTGAACACTGTATTTTGGAGACTATTTCCACTAAGAAGGATAATAAGTAACCAGGAGGCAACAAACTTTAAATAAGTGAAAAAAACACCCAGTGGCAAGATGAGAATTGGTTTTATGCAGCGAGTTGTCAAGATTGAGAATGTGGTTCCTTTGAAAAGTGAGTTGACAGTTTACACAACATTGAAAGCTTGCTGAGCTCGATGGAAGAAGAAGGGGAGAAAGAATAATTGGATAGCTATTTCAAAGAGTCAGCCCCCAGGCACAATGGGCTGAATGGTCTTCTATTCTGTTTCATCATTGTATGCCTATGTTGGCTCACAGATAAATATTGACCCAGAGCTTCCCTGTTCCTCTTTGAAATAATGCCATGAAATCATTTCCATCAGCTGAGAGGTCAGGCAAGGACTTGGTTTAATACTTCATTTTGAAGACAGTATCTCCAACAGTGCAGCACTCCCTCAGTAATGCTCTAGATGTTCCATTGAAAGTCTGGATTGGGTTTTCAACCAAAGGCACTCTAGCCCAGAAAGAGGAATGTTTGCCACTGACGGCTGGAAAAGGCAACGCCGACAGGCTCACTGCTTTGAACCAGTTAGGGTTTTCACAATGTCTTATTCTTGTCGTAATGTAGTTTATCTCTGGCTACTGGTAGAAGTAAATCTACTGATGAAATGGACTATTGAGGTATTTGAGGAATGAGGACTTCCAGTAGCAACTCCGGCAGGAGAGTGGAGAGAAGACAAAGATGTGCCTCTATAAATGGCACAACAGCAACTTTTAAAACACAAAAACAGAATGAATAATAAATGTTTGAGTAAAAGACAATCAAGACTCCGACACACAGATCAATGCAGTGAAACAAACTGCTCCTGGAAGCATTCAGCTTGGACTTTCAAAGCCAGCAGAGACTGGGAACCTGAGACCAATGCTGTGACCTCTTAAAGGGATGTTATCCCTCAGACAGTGTGAAGTTATGTCTCATAGTGAGTGCCTTTAAGAAACATCCTCATGATATTATGTGACTTGAGAGCATGAAGATCTCATGCTCTATCTTACCTCAGATCATTTGAAGCATGACACTATACTGTTGTAATCTAGTGGCTTAATATCAGCCAAAGGAATGTAATATTTATGCATAACAGTATGTTGTAATAAATGTCTGTTGGACTCTTTAATAGCACGACATATTATCTCAAGTAACATAAGAAATTGGGGATGAATAAATATTGGCATTTCAAGTGAAATACACTGTTGGGGGCAAAGTCCCATCAGTTCACTACTCAGACACAGAGGACCTTGCAGACAATTTGGCCCACCATGCCTGTGCTTATACACAGTAGGACTATCCTCTTGCTGATGCTCCTTTCTAAAGAACTAAGACATTCATTGGGGCTTTTATTCAATTTATAATGTCCTATTTCTGTTGAATTTACATATTTTTCTCCTGCTTTATTGGTTAATTTTGGATTAATTGGCCCTGCTGTAACCTGTTGCCTATTTTGAGAGAGAATGGGCAGGCAGGCCTAGGCCCTCAACAACAAATGCTTGACATTTTGTTTTTCTTCAAACTTGCTGCTGTTTTTGGGAATGGGAGTTAGAATCTGTGTCCCTTCTCCCAGCCATGTGTGCTGTTGCTGAGCAGGGTCTGGTTGCTCAGATCTGGCTCCACATGGATTCTCCCCTCCCAGTCAGCCTTCTCCAAGGGTGGCAGCATAGGTTATAGGGGGCAGGAGAGGTGAGGGTCCAGTTCCCAGAACCGCCTGGTTTTCTTTTAATCTCATGATTTGTACTTCAATCTTCCTTTCAATGAAATGTTTCTCCTTGAGGATTTTTTATTATCCCTGTTCCCTTTTCAGCAATTGGGCTGGGCTACAGCTACCTTGGTTTCAGACACACACACTGGCACACACCCCTCCCCACACACATAATCAATAGACTCATAGAGGTATACAGCATAGAAAAAAGCCATTCAGCCCATTAAGTCTACACTGGTCAAAAACAAAAAAACCTAATTATTCTAATCACATTCTGTGCCACCAATGGCGTCAACAGAGAATGAGTGTTGGCAGGATATTCAATGAAGAGGAGCCTTCCAGATGAACCCATTGTCATTCGATAGATTTTCACTTTATCAAACGGATTGGTGATTGACATTTGAGAACCTTAGTTACTAAGGCCCTTCCACTCTTCCCCTACAATTTGTGGCTTGCCATCTGCTGCTGACCATCACAACGTGACCTAAGTCTTGAAAGAAAAGACACCGTATTAAACCCTTCCATCAAAACTTTATATGACAAGATTTCAAATAACCATATTCATAAGCATGCTGATCTCTGGTTTAGCATTGCCTGTCCTCCGACAAATCCAAAGATGTGTAGGTGAAGTGAATTGGCCAAGCTAAATTGCCATAGTGTTCAGAGATGTGTAGATCAGGTGCATTCGTCAATGTAGTGTAATAGAGTAGGGGAATGAGTCCAGATGGGATACTCTTCAGAGGGTCAGTGTGGACTAGTTGGACTGAATGGCCTGTTTCCACACTGCAGGGATTCTATGATTCTAGAGGCTGCAGATAGCCTAAGAGGGTACCACTGATCAACTCTGGAGCCTTGAGGGCTTGTCTCTGTGGACAGCAGCAGCGTGGGCTAGGCATGTGAGGTGCAGCACTCTGGTGGAATGACAGTGCTGGCAGGGTGAAAGCTATCATTGTGAGGGAGAAGATGGCAGGTTCATTCCATGGAGCCACTAGGGGCAGCACTTCAGCCATCCGGTGATCTGCTGCAGGTCTGTGTGCTGGATACCAGGAGAGCCACTGTAACAGCAGTCTGAGCTTGCACAGGGAAGAGGCATGGACCTCAGTGCCTCAGGCTGAATTGTCACTGCAGCATTGAAACTTTGAGGTGCTACTGCTGTTGCAATGGAAGCTGGGACATCAGCCACCCAAGCACTGCACTGTGGTCAGGTCTGCAAGCATCCTCCTGGTATTGACCTCTATTTGTACACCAGAAAAGTTAGCTCCCAAGCCCTGTTCCAAATCAGAACCAGATATCTTCATGTCTCCTTGACAGTGACAACAAACTCTGAGCTGCCAAGGCCTTTTGTACAATATCTATCAAAGCTCCCCTTTCGGCCACTCCATTCATTGGATTACCCTGCACCAGAATCTCTCCATGACCAGCCTCTCTGGTGAGCTGGCATACCAGCTATCCTTTCTCTTGGCCTGACTGCTGTCACTGGTGCTCAGTGACTCACTGGCTCTAGAATCTCCTCTGAGGTATGAGCAAAATCAGCATCTGAGCTGAAGGATCTGAGTGTCAGATCAAATGGTGGTATCCTTTCTTCAAACACCTGCTTTTGCCTTCATAGTAAAGCTGCACTAGTTAGCCAGGTGGCAGCTTTTGGGCATTTGATAGCGCTGAAAAGGGCGGTTGGGGTGAGTTGTACAAGTGCTTCAAGGGCACACCATCTGCAGCTTGTATTATGTGCCAAATGCATGTGTGATGGGATTTGAGAAGGGTCATGAAACACAGTATCTTTCTGAATGTTCTCATTTTTGTAGATATAACAGCTTCAGTCATTGATAGCTGTGTAATATGGAGCTATTTCCTCCAAAGAGCTCAGCATGTAGAACCATATCCATCTACTGATGGCTTTCTGCTGCTGCTCTCTAATCTGTCAAGAGAGAGGGAGTGTAGTGAATATGTATTTGGGAAATGTCCCGGCCACAGCTGAACATGGGGAAGTTGTGAAATGTGATTGATTTGAAGAAAAATTGACTTGAAATTGAATCAATTGTTGATAGTTTGTGTGGCCATTTGATTCAACAAGTATATTTTCATTGAGGTAAATAAATTTTAAAAACTAAGGATTAAAAATTTAAGAGCAGACAATGGGCCTAAAAGCCATTTGTATGGGTATATGATTAGGAAGGGGTTTGGAGGGATGTGGCCGGGTACTGGCAGGGGGGACTAGATTGGGTTGGGGTATCTGGTCAGCAAGGACGGGTTGGACCGAAGGGTCTGTTTCCATGCTGTACATCTCTATGACTCTATGATACTGTATTAATGGACTGGGGTTCAAATCCTGAGTATGGCTGATGAAGGAATTTGAATTCAATAATAATATGGAATTAAGTGTCTCACGATGACCATGAAACCATTGCTGATTGTCAGAGGAAAAAAATTCATCTGGTTCAGTAATGTCCTGCAGATAAGGAAATCTGCTGGCCTACCTGTGATTCCTGACCCACAGCAACCTGGTTGACTTTTAACTGCCCTCTGGGCAATTAGGGAATGGCAATGAATGTTGGCCTAGCTAGTGATACTGCATCCCTTGAATGAATTAAAGTAGACCTATGATAATTGGACAGATTAATACAGTAAACTTTAAGGTATTTAATTTTTACTGGTTCATAAGGTGCCAGTTAAAATAAAGTTTGCAGTACCTAGTCTACAACAGATTGATTGGACAGAGGAAACCTTGGCTAATTTACTTCTCTTTCACTTCCTCATAGTTCTGAAGCTCTAAAACCAGTTACAGGGTATATTCAGTAATGAGTCAAAGAGCAGCATACTCACCTCTGAGTCCTGAAGGTTCAATGTTCATGTGCCACTCCAGAGGGTTTGAGTCCATTGACTCTGTGGGGCTGACCTTTTGGATAAGACCTAAAACTAAAGCTCTGTCTGAGCTCTGAGGCAAAATGTAAAAGATTCCAAGGCACTGAAACTGGTGCCATAACCGATCCTCATTGCTGAAAAAATAATCACTATATCAGAGTAATGAACATTGCTGCTTGTGGAATCTTTGAGATTCATTCCTGCATTTAGAGTCATAGAGATGTACAGCATGGAAACAGACCCTTCGGTCCAACCCGTCCATGCCGACCAGATATCCCAATCCAATCTAGTCCCACCTGTCAGCACCCACCAAATCCTTCCGATTCATATACCCATCCAAATGCCTCTTAAATGTTGCAATTGTACCAGCCTCCACCACATCCTCTAGTGGCTCATTCCATACACATACTACCTTCTGCGTGAAAAAGTTGCCCCTCAGGTCTCTTATATCTTTCCCCTCTCACCCTAAACCTATGCCCTCTAGTTCTGGACTCCCCGACCCCAGGGAAAAGACTTTACCTATATATCCTATCCATGCCCCTCACAATTTTGTAAACCTCAGTTGAAACATACTGTACTCTGCAATAAGCTGGTGTTGAGGCATATCATGTTTAAGGTCCTTATGGGTTACTGATCAAAAGGTATGGTTAGGCCTCGATGATGTAAAGGTGCTTGAGTTTTGTTGGAGCTGCATCCATTCCAGGCACATGGATAGCATTCCATCACGGTTCTGATTTGTCCCTTGTAGAGAAAGTTAAGACAAAGCTTCAGATAAGGCCTTCAAATTATTTTGGATTTTAAATAGGTATAGTCCATTTACATTTATCAATGAAATAAAGAGCAAGGCAATAGCTTATCAGATTCTTTTTATTTTCAATGGAACTTCCTGCCAGGAATAATGTTGACAGCTTGCTTCAATATTGCTTTAATTAGAAATGGTTAAATAATTTGAAAACAGAAAACATTTGTGTAAATTGCTGAGCAATGCCACAAAGTCGATAGCTGTATCCAAATGGCTAGTTCTCCCTGTATTCCATGAGATCTAACCTTGCTAATCAGTCTCCCATGAGGAACCTTGTCGAACACCTTACTGAAGTCCATATAGATCACATCTACTGCTCTACTCTCATCAATCTTCTTTGTTACTTCTTCAAAAAACTCAATCAAGTTTGTGAAACATGATTTCCCACGCACAAAGCCATGTTGACTATCCCGAATCAGTCCTTGCCTTTCCAAATACATGTACATCCTGTCCCTCAGGATTCCCTCCAACAACTTGCCTACCACTGAGGTCAGGCTCACTGGTCTATAGTTCCCTGGCTTGTCCTTACCACCCTTCTTAAACAGTGGCACCACGTTTGCCAACTTCCAGTCTTCTGGCACCTCACCTGTGACTATCGATGATACATTCCTACTTAACAGTCTGGTAAAATGATGTGTTTAAAAATCAGCTGATTCCCATATTAAAAATGATCCCCATTCAGTACCCAAATAGACCTGACCTCCACCCAGAATCGATCCCTAACTAGAGCTGACCTGAAATTTCCCATCCCATGTGGTTGAGGATGCCCTCCAGCGCATCTCATCCACTTCCCATATCTCTGCCCTTGAACCCTATCCCTCCAACCACAAGGACAGAACCCTCCCGATCCTCACCTTCTACCCCACCAACCTCTGTATACATCACATCATCCTCTGCCATTTCTGCCACCTACAAACAGACCCCATCACCAGAGATATATTTCCCTCCCCACCCCTATCTGATTTCCATAAAGACCATTCCCTCCACGACTCCCTTGTCGGATCCACACCTCCCACCAACTCAACCTCCCCTCCCAGCACCTTCCCCTGCCACCACAGGAATTGCAAAACCTCCAGAGGTCTGCGCCCATACCTCCCCACTGACCTCTGCCAAGGCCCTAAACGAGCCTTCCATATCCATCAGAGTTTTACCTACACGTAGTCACGTGTCATTTACTGTATCTGTTGCTCCTGATGCAGCCTCGTCTACATTGGGGAGACAGGACGCAAACTCACAGAACGCTTCAGAGAACATCTCCAGGACACCCGCATCATCTAAGCCCACCACCCCATGGCCGAACACTTTAACTCCTCCTCCCAGTCTGCCAAGAACATGCAGGTCCTGGGCCTCCTCCATTGCCACTCCCTAACCACCTGACACCTGGAGGAAGAACACCTCATCTTCCACCTCGGGACACTCAAACCACATGGCATCAATGTGGATTTCACCAGTTTCCTCATTTCCCCTCACCCCACTTATCCCAGATACAACATTCCAACTTGGCATCACCCTCATGAAGAGAGTTACCTGTCTATCTTCCTTCCCACTTATCCACTCCACCCTCCTCTCTGACCTATCACCATTACCCCCACCTCCATCTACCTGTCACACTCTCAGCTACCTTCCCCCCAGTCCCAACCCCCTTGGCTCCTGGAATGCTGCCTGATCTGCTCACTGTCGACTCCACACCATGACTCAATCCCTAACTAGACCTGACCCCGACACAGGGTCCAATCCCAACTCGATCTGACCCCCACCCACAGTCAATCCTGGTGAAGCAGCGATTTACCTGCACTTCACTCAAAGCAGTCTGTTGTATTTGCTGCTCACAATGTCTTCTCTACATTGAGGAGACTAAACACAGACTGGACGACCGCTTTGCGGAACACCTACGTTATTTCTGCAAAAATGACCCCGACCTTCCAGTTGCCTGCCACTCGCTGTCAGGCCTGCTTTCGTTTCTCCATCAATTTCTGTTTTTGCTTCCCCTCTTATACCATATCCCCCCCACTGGATCTGATATCTACCCGGATCTGACTTACACCAGTTTACCCAGTCAGATTTTCAATCCCCTTCTGCCCAATTGCAATGGAGTATAGTGTAAATTACTCCCAGGTTACCTCTCAGAAACTGTCCTTGTTGCTTCATTTCCTCCATGGTAAATTGGCAAACACGTATCCGTGAAGGCCGTGTCCCTTTAGCTGTCTCAACTCTTTCCAGAAGCATGAACCTATTTACACTGAACATTCATGCAGTTCCATTGTCAGCCCTCAGTTTAAAGAAATATTCATGACGTTGCAGTGCCTGCTAATAGGTTCAACACGACGAGGTCACGTGCTCTGTTCTGTAAAACTTGAAGCGGTGTAAACGGTGAATATTGAGCAGAATTCCACATCCCACAGAAGACAGCTGCGATTTCTGTGGCTCAAAACAACCTCCTCTGGCAGAGGTCTGTCTTGCTCACGACGAATGCTGTTGGATTTTCCCAATGGATCCCAATCAATCAGAAACTGGTAAGTTGGAAAAGTTCTCTTGCTTTATTCGTGGGGCCCAACTCGGGGGTTTGAGGAGCGAGTCAGCAGTGTGTCTAAGATCAGCTGGGCTCACTGAAAAGCTGCAGAGGGATTTTGGATGCTCTGATAACTCTGTTCCTTGTCCAGTAATCTGAGGACAGAGGGAATGGCAATGATTGCATGAAAGAGTCTGAGACATATAGCAAGGAGACAGAGAAGGAGTGAGCGATTATGTAGAGAGCAGGAAGGGACAGGCAGAGAGAGACAATTGGAGGGGCAGATGACAGAATGAGGAAGGGACAAAGAAGGAGAAAACTGCCAAAAAGATTTACAAGCTAAGAGAAATAAGTAGATTATAGAGATTGTGATAATAGACTAAGAAACAGAATAATGTGAACTTGCGATTACATTTGACACACTGGTTCCCCATCTGATTTTGCTGTCACATGCTGTTCACACATTGCCTGCTGCAGGGGGCAGACTTAATTCCAATCGTGGTTTCACTTTTGAAAAGTTATTTTTCTCTCACAGTTTAATGTGTCGTCCATGTGTTCAGTTAAAGTATGAGTGCGGGGTGTTGGGCTGTCAGTCTTTGTGGAGAGAGTGTGACAAGACCAGAGTATCCCACAGGAGTTTCATAAGTTTGTGGATACAGGAAATTTCAGAAATGACTGGATTCTCAGCACACTTAAATCATTGCCACTTGAACACAAAAGCAATGTTACTCCACTCTGAGTAATGTTACTGTATCCTGTGCAATACTAATGTACACTGCAATATATGTGCACTGTAGAAACAAAAAGTATTGACACAGGAAGGAGCCATTCAGACCATTTTTGTAGAATCATAGAATCCCTCCAGTGAGGCCCATCGAGTCCACAATGACACTCCAAAGAGCTTCCATCCTCGTAACCCTGCATTTCCAATGGCTAACCCACCCAGCCTGCACATCCCTGGACACTATGGGAAATTTAGTATGGTCAGTCCACAAAACCTGCACATCTTTGCACTGGAAGGAAACCAGAGCAATTGGAGGAAACCCAAGCAGACATGAGAATGAGCAAATTCTACCCAATCACCTGAGGCTGGATTGAATTCCTGTTGATGTGCTAACCTCTGAGCCGTCCATCTTATCTATGCTAGCTGTAAACAAACTGTTGTATCCAACCCAGCTTTCAGCACACTTTCTGTAATTGTGGAACTTTGGGAAAAGTTCAGAGTGACAGTGGAGATCTTGTAGGTTGTCTGAAAGAATACAGATGTAATGCTGCAATCCGTTCATAAACAAGGATGACAGAGATCAGCAATGATTTGGAGATGCCGGTGTTGGACTGGGGTGTACAAAGTTAAAAATCACACAACACCAGGTTATAGTCCAACAGGTTTAATTGGAAGCACACTAGCTTTCAGAGCATTGCATTATCACCTGATGAAGGAGTGACGCTCTGAAAGCTAGTGTGCTTCCAATTAAACCTGTTGGACTATAACCTGGTGTTGAGAGATCAGCAAAACTGCAAATGGCAGTGAACAAACTGAGTGTGGTATTTTTTACGTGTAAAGTAATTTGGAAATGAACGCTAACCATATTTTTGTGTAATGCAATTGTATAGTTACAGGCAGTTAAATGTATACAGTATCAAACTCCTTACGCGTTGTGTATAGACTCCTTTAATTTACTTCCTGTCATACTTTGTCATACGTCCTTTCAACCCATTTTCTCCAATTGCATTTTTGTTTCTTTCCCACCTTTTCCTTTCACACTTTCCCTGTCATGTGCCTTATGAACACTCATAATTTACTTAGCATGCAAAATTCTTTTTCCCATTTTGTAACTTTTAATTATATAGATTTGAAGCAATACCTGTTTTGACAATATATTTTATTGTAAGCTGGAATTTCTTAGAGATTTTAGATTTTAGCTTATCTCCCATAATGTTGTAAATTATCATTTCAAACAAATAGTATTGAAAATGCATAAAATCTGCATTGTGGTGCAATATAGATCTTCAATTCTGGATGCAAGTGTAGCCCTCAGTCTTCTGATTGTAGGAGTACTCATCACATGTGAAGTTTGACTCATCTTGTTCCATTTTATAGTTACCTTGAGCATGCATCACAAAACTGACAATAATTTATTCTAATTTCCAGTCTTTCTCAAAGACAGTATTACTTGATGAGACTGTGCCAAAGTAGGGGAGATTTGGCATCATCTTCACTCTTATTCTAATTCTGCTCTCTGACCTCTGAGTACACTTGAGAGCTGAAGTTTTAGGCGTATACGAGCAGAAAACAAGGGCATGGTTCTTCCCAAGTCCACATTTTTGGCATCTGATGTCTTCCTGATTGCATTGTCTCGTAAATTCTCAGTCCGACATAAGTAAGATCCATGTGTCTCCCATCCCACCTCAATCTGACATTTCGTTTTCCCCTGACCTTTTAATATTGTGCATGCTTTCTTCAATTCTCTCTGCCTGCCACTAAACTGATCGGGTTTGTGTTCTGGAGTTGCCAACACTGCCTGGGGATTTTCCAAGAGGTTTAGCACTTAACCTTCCAGCACACACCTTCATACTCTGGTCAGTTAACAAGTCCACTTTCCCACATAAATGATGTGAAAGTGAATGGATCTGGCAGAATGATTCTTGACTGTCAATCAATTAACATTCATTTGTGGCCTCTGATTTTTCACTTGGACTCTCCTCATTTGCTCACAACAGTATTTCAGAGATTAATCTGTATTCCTGGAGAAGTCAGGACAATCAGCAACTGTAGTGTGGTGCTCTGCCTTCACTGCTTTCTACCCAGGAGAAAGTGAGAACTGTCCTATCTGTCCATCTTCTTTCCTATCTATCCGCTCCACCGTCGACTCTGACCTATCACTATCACCTTCTGCCTTCATCTACCTATTGCATTCCCAGCTACCTTCTCCCCCCCCCCAACCAGCCCCACACCCCATTTATCTCTCACCCACATTCTCTCCCCCTTTCTATCATTTTCCCCAATCAATCTCCCCCTACAGAATACCTACCAGTGTGGAAGCAGGCCCTTCAGCCCCATTGAATCCACACTGACCCTCCAAAAAGCATCTCATCCAGATCAAACCCATCACCCTGCATTTCCCATGATTCATCTGCCTCACTTACATATCCCTGGGCACTAATATAAAATATATATAGTGAAAATACCTTTATGACTGTACAGCAATGGGCTTTGTCTATGAATATCACTGTGTTCGTCCAAAACGTGTAATAAATATGTAAATTGAGTAATTGTGGATTAATTATTAACCAGAATATTCTACCCCAAGAAATAAATAAAACACTTGAATTATTAGGAGTTACTGTGTTCAAAATGTGGTGTCTCTTCAAATTGACAGTCAAATTCTCTTTTGATTCACTGGCCGAGGCTTGGAAGAATCTGAACCCTATAAACTGTTCAATTCCAGATTTTATTCCCTGGATTGCAACACTTTTGTCTCCTAGTATCATATTGTGGAGAAGTTAAGAATTCCAGTAGTGACTTTCATATCTTCAGTGCATCGCAAAGTATTTAACAGTATATGAAGTATTTTTTTGAAGTGTGGTGTAAGATAATTGGAAGGCTATTTGAGTGCACCAAAGTCCCACAAATAGCAATGAGGCAGATCATCTATGAACTTAGAATATAGAATCCCTACAGTGCGGAAGTCTGCACTGATCCACCAAAAAGCAAGCCACCCAGACCCAGACCCAGACCCCTGCACTACCACAGCTAATTCCCCTAACCTGCATATTCCAGACACTACAGAGTTATTTAGCATGGCCAATCCGCCTAACCTGCATATCTTTGGACTGTGGGAGGAAACCAGAGCACCTGGAGGAAACCCATGTAGATACAGAGAGAAAATGCAAACTCCACGCAGTCACCCAAGGCTGGAATAAAACCTGCGTCCCTGGTGCTGTAAGGCAGCAGTGCTAACCACTGAGCCAGCATGCCACCCATTTTGTCCATGCAAGCTGTAAACGAGCAATTGTTTCAAAACCCAACTTCCACACCGGTCTGTAGTTGCGGAACTTTGTGTCCATGTAAATACTTTGTAAATAACACTCTTTTTGACAGTGGGTTCCAGATCATCACCCGTCTCTGGTGATAAAAATATCTCCACTCCCCTTTAATCTTATCAATTACTTTACATTTATGTTCCCTTCCCCCAGGTTATTGTCTTTGCAAATGGAAATAAGGCCTTCCTATCCACACTCTCTGTGTCTCTCATCATTTTATAATTGACACAGCTTCCTCTGTTAAATAGAAAATGTCCCTGGCTACTGTAGAAGATTGTGGTGTGGTGGGTATGTGATTGGCTAGCCTCCCAGCAGCTAAAGCCTATTTCAATAGGGTGATGTAGATTCAAAACTCACCAGAGCAGCCAGTGAAATCTTATTCAATTCATGAATTTAGTAAGATCAAATCACAGTAACGATAAGCTTCAAACTAGAATCGACTGTTTAAAAGGTGAAAGTGAGGACTGCAGATGCTAGAGATCAGAGTCTAGATTAGAGTGGTGCTGGAAAAGCACAGCAGATCAGGCAGCATCCAAGGTGCAGGAAAATCGACATTTTGGGGCAAAAGCCCTTCATCAGAAATCTGATGGTTCCTGATGAAGGGCTTTTGCCCGAAATGTCGATTTTCCTGCTCCTCGGATGCTGCTGGGCCTGCTGTGCTTTTTCAGCGCCACTCTAATCTAGACACAACTGTTTAAAAGCCCATCTGGTTCACTTTAAGGTAGGAAATGTACTGGTCTGTCTAACCTGTGACTTACCTGCCTTCTGAAGTGGCCAAGTAGTCTGCACTAAAACTGCTACAAAAGTATTGATGACAGCAAGATGGTTCACCTTTTCTCATGGTGAAAATTCTCCATTCCAGTCCAAATCGTGGTAAAACCCCTCTGTATTTCTCCAGTATGATCACATCCTTCCCGGAGTGTGGTAATCTGTTGTCTGCCTAATGGTTTATGCAGTCCCACCATAATCTCCCTGCTCTTACACTTGACATCTTAGCTGTATCTCAAATACCTTCATGACTACCTTATCTACCCGTCTAGCCACCTTCAGGTGTCCTAGGTCCATCTGTACATTTCTTATATTCTATCGTTCTTTGCTTTTGCTTTGCACTGTTTTCCCTTGCTAATTACCTCCAGTCTTCTCTAGATTGAATTCCACTTATTACCTTTCTGCCTACTTTGATATCTTCCAGCAGTTGACAGCTTCTTTCCTCACCACACCTGCAAATCTATGTCAGTACATACCCCCAGTCCTATGTGCTTTAATTTTATATGTTAAACTCTTATTCAGGCCTTCTCTAAACCAAATACACTACATCCACTGGCTCCCCCTCATCAACTCTACTAATTACATCCTTGAAAAATTCCAGACGATTGGTCAAGTAGGATTTCCTACTTGTAAATCCACGCTGACTCTGAGTGATCTGGTCACTGTTTTTTATGTGCTCTGCTATTAAACCTTTTATAATGGGCTCCAGCATTTGCCCCACTATTCGCTGTGTTCTCTCTACATCCGTTTTTAAATAACAGGGTTACATTAGCTACCTCCTAATCCATAAGAGCTATTCCAGAGTGTATAGAAGCTTGAAAGATGACCATCAATGTATCCGCTATTACGAAGGCCACTTTTTCAAGTACTCTGATTAGGTTATTGTGCTCTGGGGATTTATTGGTCTTTGATCCCATTGATTTTCCTAGCATAATTTCCTTAGTAATATTGCTTTCCTTCAGTCTTTCCCTCTCAGAAGACCCTGTACTCCTGAAACTTTTGGGATATTATTCGTATCCTCCTTACACCAAAAGGAAGAACCAAAATGTATATTTAATTGGTCTGCGATCTCTGTTCCCCATTATAATTTCTCCTGTTTCTGGGCTGTAAGGGACCTATATTTAGATTCGATTCCTTACAATGTGGAAACAGGCCATTTGGCCCAACAAGTCCACACCGACCCTCTGAAGAATAACTCACCCAGACCTGTTTCCCTCTTGACTAATGCACCTAACACTATGGGCAATTTAGCATGGCCAATTCACCTGACCTGCACATCTTTGGACTATGGGAGGAAACCAGAGCACCCAGAGGTGACCCACGCAGACACAGGGAGAACGTGCAAACTCCAAACAGTCGCCCGAGGCTGGAATCAAACCCGGGTCCCTGTCTTCACTGATCTTTTTCTTTTTTCAATCAGTTTATATGTTCTGTATGAGCTTACTCTTGTATTGAATAATCCCCTCTTAATCAATCCCTTCATCCTCCTTCGCTGAAATCTAAACTGCTCCTAATCCTTAGGTATGCTGCATTTTTGGCTAATTTGTATGTCCCTTCCTTGGACCTACTTCCTCTTGTTAGCCATGGTCAGGCCACCTTTCCTATTTTATTTTTCTGCCAAACACTCTCACACACACACACACATCAGATTTCCCAGTGTAATTTGCAAGTCCAAGACTACAATTAAGTAGTTATTCACCTTGGGATTTTGTGTATTGTTGATGGTATTAACTCAGTCGCTGTTATGCTCCCTACAGAATACTCACTTCCATTGCAGCCTGAGTGTCAGCTGTGGCACAGTGGTAGTGCTCTTCTATTTCTGTCAATTATTTGTGGGCTCAATTCCCACTACAGAAGCCGTTGTAAATTCTAGATTGACACTGCAGTTCAATGTCAAGCCCTCAGCTGCCTAAAGAAAAGTACGATTTCAAAAAAGCATAGGGTATTTCTCTCAGCAATACTCTCTCAATCAACACCATTAGAAAGGATTATGTGGGTATTGTCACATTTCTGTTTTATGGGAGCATGCTGTGCACCATTTGGCTGTTGCATTTCTTTCATTACAACTATGTCTTCAAAAATATGTGCTTGGCTGTCAAGCATTGTGAGACATCCTGAGGTTGAGAAGGGCTATACAAATACAAACCTTTCTCTCCTTCCTTACTTTAAATAATTTCTGAAACAGAATACCAAGAAAGGTATATAATAGGCAGCCTAGATAGTCTTAAATATTGAGTGATGGAAAGATTTCCATTCAGACATTATAGAAACACTTCCTGTCTAAAGTTCTCAATAGGTCAAGTTCATTGCAGTCAGTCAGAGATATTACATTGGCCTGGCCGACACACTTCTAATTGTCCTGATCTCTGCAGGTGGACCAGAGGACTTGGAGGATGAGGAAGGCCCAACAGCACCCCCTATTGAAATGCTGGACAATATAAGGGGCTACGAGGGAACTGTTGTAGGTGGAGGTGGGTTTGGAGTGAACCCTCCACATAGCAGTCATTGTGAGCTATGAGAGTAATGTGTGCTTGAACACTTGAAGGTTTTCAGGTGAATAACCTTCCCATGAATGCTTCAAGTAGGAGGATTATGATGAAGAGCTGAAGATAGCTACTTCAGAGCTCCTTAGGGGACTCCTGCTCGCGATCACTATCTGCTGACTCCCTGTGAAAATTCCTGGGGACCACAGGATCAGTGCAAAATCTTTAAGGCCAAAGAGCCTTTCAATGCTTGCTGCTTGAAAGTACCTGCAAGGACTGACCACCAGGGCAAAGCTGCTGGTGGGCAGCTTGGGCAACCCATTGATTCGGTTAAATTCCCTACAGTGTGGAAACAGGCCCTTCGGCCCAACAAGTCCACACTGACCCTCCAAAAAGTAACCCACCCAGACTGATTTCCCTCTGACTAATTCGCCTAACACTATGGGCAATTTAACATGGCCAATTCACCTGACCTGCACATCTTTGGACCCAGAGGAAACCCACGCAGACAATGTGCAAACTCCACACAGACAGTCGCCCGAGGCTGGAATCGAACCTGGGACCCTAGTGCTGTGTAGCTAACCACTGAACCACCGTGGTTCAGGTACAGGGCCATGGCCACATTGTTGGAGAACACTGATGGGTGGGGCAGCATATAATTTCACCTCAGGCATTACAATGGGCTGTTCAGCAATATAAATTTAGTTCTGGTGCCTGCCCTGTTGAGAGAACTCCTGCTTCACACCCTTCAATCTGGGTACTTTATTTAGTTGGGAGTAAACAATAAGGCTTGGTGAATTGAATCTTGCTTTCTTGGTTACAGATGAAAACTATGTCTCTCCACCAATTCATCCGTCTGACAAGAGGGAGCAACCTCAGCGACAGCTGGAGTGGAGGTACACTGTTTTCCCAGAGGTCATGAGTTGTCAGCCCTTAGACAAATTTTTAACACAGAAGAGGGAGACTCACTCCACTTGGTTTTACAATATCTCCAATTTCGACCATTCTCAGTCTGAAAATTACTCTTTGATCACAAGTAACAGTCCTATGACTTTTTCGTATAACAGATTCAAGTACTGAATATAATCCATACTCTTATGGTCTAGACAGTTCAAATCCCACCACAGCAGATGGTGAAATTTGAATTCAGTAAAAATCTGAAATTAAAAGATAGTCTAACGGTGACACTCAATTGTTGCAAAATATTCACTAATGTCTTTTAGGGAAGGAAATCTGCCATCCTTCCAGGGTGACTATATGTCACTCCAGCTGGCCTAGTCAGTGATGCCCTCAGCCCATGAATGAATGATAGTAATCACCATTAATATTAATGACTGATTGTTGCATTGCTGAATGATTCAGTGCTGCTTTATTGCTGTGGTGAATTAACAAATTCTTCCCTTGGGCTACTTGTACCCCTATACCTTAAAACTCTGTCTGACTGATGAGTGTTGCTTGTTATCAGGTCTCATGATGCAACAATGTCAGAAGCCCTTCCATTACAGAGGTAAATCAACTTCCAACACCGAGAACATCTGGGCTCCTTTAGGTTGATCGGTTCAGAACACTGCATCCAAATGGAAAGCTTGGAATGCAGCATTTCAAACAGATCCTGGGATTCAGACTTGACATTCTGTCTATTTACCTCTAGAATTCCATCCATCACTGAAGAGGCAGCGAGAGAGGCATTGACACAGTTTGCTGATGCTCACTGCTGTTATAGCAGTCACCCTGCCCAAGACATGGTCTTTCAGGATCTCACACCATTTAACATGTACAGGGTAAGACACCTATATCAACGTTTTCTTTCACTTCCTCACCATACATCACTCCAGCTTCCATTCATTTCTTAGCCTGTCTTCTGCTCTGCACCTCCCTCCATGTAAACTAATCAGAATTTTCTCAGGGTGACCTCTGAAGTAACTCCACAGAGGCCAGTACCAAGTCACCTTTTATTTACACGTGACATTGAGCCAGCTCTGAGTGAGCAGAACCTGTGAGACTCCTGTTTTTTTTTCTTTCCCCCACACTACCGCCTGACATTGGTAGTTCTTATTTTTCCCCAGCACCCATGTCGGGTGTGTGCAGGGAGACTCCTTTTTATATCTGTCAACGAGGGCTCCCTGATTGTACCAGATTAACATCCCCGACTGTGTGGAGTTTGCACATTCTCCCCGTGTCTGCATGGGTTTCCTCCGGGTGGTCTGGTTTCCTCCCAAAGTTCAAAGATGTGCAGGTCAGGTGAATTGGTCATATTAAATTGCCCATAATGTTAGGTGCATTAGCCAGAGGGAAATGGGTCTGGGTGGGTTACTCTTCAGGGGGTCATTGTGGACTTGTTGGGCCGATGGGCCTGTTTCCACACTGTAGGGAATCTTATCTAATCTAATCTCAATCAATGATCTCATATTCTGTGAGATCCATCTGGTTGACCTCAATACAATCACTATAAGCTCCACCTAGTTATTTAGTGACTTTTGGAGTCCTGTTACACTTATTAGTGTTTCCAACGAACTGCAGGCCTGTCTGCAGTTGACATCTTTAGACATGATTGCAAACCCGTATGGCTTGCATGGATTCATCATCAGACAGCTTTGCACCCAACATTTCTTTGCTCTGTCATTTGTATATTCATACATAGCAAGAAAACAACATTCATATGAGCATGTAGGCTGCAACTAGACACCCAGACTCAGGAAAGAGATAATCGTGTCCAGGCTGGCTCCTGCTGACTGAAGATGGAATATGATTGGTCTTTTGTGATGGAAGGTGGCTGTAGGAATGTGGGGAAGAGGGTGAAGGAGGGGTTGGGTGATAAATGTCCCCGGTGATGGAGGATTGTGATTTCCCTCCTCCCCTTGATTCAATGATAGAACATGATAGGCCCCTAGCAATGGGCGATTGACCTCTGATGATGGAGACTTATAGATAAATCTCAGTTCTTTAGAATCCTCTTATGGGGCCAGCATTCCAAGACCACCATTTGTAGGCCATTCTTAATTGCCTTTGAACTGTTTGGTCATTTCACAGGGCAGTTAAGAAACAGCCACATTCCTCTAGGTCTGGGGTTATAGATAGGCCACATTTCTTCCCCTAAAGGTAAGCAGATGGGTTTTCATGACAGTTTCATGCTCACTGCTGAGACAAGTTTGAATTTCAGATTTAAGAATTGAATTAAGCCAGCTACTGTGGTGGGATGTAAAGAACCCATGTTCCCAGAGCATTAGTCTGGGCCTTTCACCCAGTGGCATTACCACTATGCTGTTCACTGGCTAAATGGAAAATGTTTTTTTTAAATCTCTTTCAGTATCGACTGGAGACTTTCACTGAAACCCGGTCAACTGAATGGGCACATAAGCCGTTTACTGGTACGTGTATTTTTGGCAAAACCTTCAATTTAAGCATGTTCACTGTGACCACTACAACATATTACTAACATATGACAATCTGTCTAATGATGCACATCTGCAGTATTCTGGAAGGCACCATTTCAAACCAAATCAGTGAAATGAAGCAATAATCCAATCTGCTTGCAGGTTGCCATTGATCGCAATCTCAGGCTTTGGAGACACTGCTATGGTTTATCAGTGAGCAGCTCCATAGCAGTCACACACATTGCACTATTTGAGGCTTCCTCCAATATACATCTTCCACTTCCTTCATCTCCAGCCATCTACAGACTACGTGCTCTGAAACTCCCTTCCTAAATCTCTATCCCCTTCCTGCCCTCATTTCAGACACTCCCTGTCTGTCCTGAATCATTAGTGTCAAATTTTCAATAGTTGGTTGTATTTTTAGATCTAATTATGGGCTATATTTGGTTCATAAAAGCAGTTGAATAAAGATGCAAATTTAAAAGGACAGCAATAATTTTTATAGACAACTGTATATGTACATGTGGCGCATTATTGTTCTTTCACACTGCTTTCAGGAGCATCAGTTAGCTCAGTTGGATGATTGTCTGGACAAACTGAGGTGACTGTCCCTCCTCCCTACTTCAAGTTAAACACACAACTATTATGTCTCTGATAAGAAAGCAGTATATGTTGACTTTTACTCCCATGTATCAAAGTATATTCTGTAATCAGATCTAAAAATACAATCCGTTATTGTATTCACAAGTTTTCATTTATATAAAACACCCCTGATATTGAAAAATGATTATAGTGTGTGGTCAGACAAAATTTGACACTAAGCACAGAAGGATTTAGGACAGATCAGATCGATTTTAAAAGAGATCTAAAAATACAACCAGTAATTAACAGTAAATTGTCAAGAAGTGAATGATCAAATTACTGGGAATGATTTCAGTGATAAGCAGGATCAGTGAGGCTGGAGGCCTGAGAAACAACTGAACCTTTTGCTCTTTGAGGCGTGGCAAATTTACCTTACAGACCACTATTGTCAGGAGAGGGGAGAAGTGAAGTTAAGCTTCATCTAAGTGAGTCTCAATTTAATAAGACAGCCCTTGAGACAATGTAGCATTCATACACTACTGCACTAGAGGGTCAGCCTATGCATGCACTTATGTAGTGTTTGGAACCTGTGACTCTCTGAGGCAACCCTGCTGCAAATTGAACTATGTCGCTGTTCCTTCACAATTGCTGGGTCAGAGTCCTGGAATTCACTCCCTAGTGGGGAATTTTGGGTCTATCTACAGCACGTGGACTGCAGCAATTCAAGAAGGAAACTCACCATCACCTTCACAGAGACAACTAGGAATGGGCAATAAATGCTGGCCAGCCAACAATGTCCAAACTGACAAGTAAATAAAAAAAAGAAAGTTCAACCTGAAAATGCCCAGAGACAAAGACCAGTTCATAAAAATTTGCGAGTTAGAAATGAATGTACTGGCCATACTGGAGCTCCATTTTGAAGTACGCAGGATGAGTTAAACTGGAATTTGCAAGTTTTACTAGCTTTCTTATTTGGCTTGTAGGCCCAGACAACAGACCAGATGGAGGTTGGTGTACTGCCAGTAGCCCTAGATGCATCCATCCCTCAGACCCGTGCTCCAGTGTTAAAGTATGGTTAAAAATTGTCAACTATTTCTTTTTATTCAGGTCAGCTTGTCGACAGTGCTGAATGTGGATCTCCACCCCTTCCATGGGAAGTGGTTGTTGAGACCCCACCAATGTTTCAGGATTCTGTAAAGAAAGTTCCGGTTCCTCACACTGCAGCTGTCAAGGTAATTGTCACTATTTGATCAGACATTGCCATTAAATCTAAGAAAGCAACTGTCCCTCTGGGGACAATCCATTCTCTCACTGTGATACTGAAATAAACACAGCTAAGGCCCACACTTTCACACTCAGGTTTGAGGGATTTCCCAGCTCTGCAAATCTTGACTCGGGAGAAATGTCCTGGGTAGTTTTACTTTTACTCTTAGGGCAGGGTGCTTACTGAGGTCAGGCCCACTATCCCTTAGAAAGAGTTTGGAAGCAGCCGTTTGCAAAGAATGCTGGGTGTGGAGGAGACTCCTTTAATGGGGAAGCAATGGTCTCGTGGTATTATCACTGGACTGTTAGTCCAGAGGCACAGGGAATGTTCTGGGGACTCTTGTTCGAAGTCTGTCATGGCA
Source organism: Chiloscyllium plagiosum (assembly GCF_004010195.1). Classification (NCBI taxonomy): domain Eukaryota; kingdom Metazoa; phylum Chordata; class Chondrichthyes; order Orectolobiformes; family Hemiscylliidae; genus Chiloscyllium; species Chiloscyllium plagiosum. The sequence goes on from NC_057727.1 coordinate 64,672,204, forward strand.
GATGTGGAACTTTAATTCAATAAATATCTGGACCATGAATCCATTGTTGATTATTGGGAAAAATCCATCTGGTTCACTAATGGCCCTGAGGGAAGGAAACCTTCCCTGGTCTAGCCCATGTGACTCCAGAACCGCAGCAATGTTGTTAACTCTTAACTGCTCTCTGAGCAATTAGGGATGGACAATAAATGCTGGCCTAGCCAGTGATGCCCTCATCCAGCGAATGAATAAAACAAAATGCAACCTTTTCCTCTTATTGACCCCCATGGCCCTACATGTCTTCCATGCCAACCTATGCCTCTTCACCCACCTCCTTAATTCCTTTTCAGACAGCATATATAATTAGGATTTAAAGTGGTCATAGAAAAGAACCAAAGATTGATCAAATATAAACATTTTGAATTCCGAGAAGGCCAATTTTAACATGACAAGACAGAAGCTGTCCAAAGTGGATTAGGAGCAGGTACTTGCAGGAAGATCCTCACTAGAGCAGTGCAAGATATTCAAAGGTGTAATAATGATAGTAAAGGACCACCATATTCCCATAAAGGTGAAAGGTGTGACTAACAAATCCAAATAATTCTGTATGTCAACGGATGTACAGGATTAGATCAGGAACAAAGGGAATTTAGATACTGAAGTGTTAACTGTGGGTACCCTAAAGGAGTGTGGAAAGTGCAGGGGGTTGCTTAAAAAGAAATAGGAGAGCAAAGCGGGATATGGAAAAAAACTGGTGGATAAAATAAAAGGAAAATCCAAAAGCATTTTATCAATATACTAGGGGCTAGGGGATAACCAGGAAAAGAGTACGGCCTTAGGAATCAAAGTAGCAATGTGTGTGGAGCAGAAAGACCAAGGTTGAGGCTTTAAATGAATATTTTGCCTCTGTATTCACAATAGAGAAGAGTGATCTAGGTATAGAATCAGGTCTGTGATGTACTTGAACAACTTACAATTCAGATGGAGGAGGTTATAGTGGTTTTAAACGGCTTAAAGTTGGATAAATCCCCAGGCCCAGGTGAGATATAACGTCAAGATTAGAGTGGTGCTGGAAAAGCACAGCAGGTCAGGCAACATCCGAGGAGCAGAAAAATTGACATTTCTAGCAAAAGACCTTCATCAGGAACCAGGTGAGATATATCCCAGGCTGTTCTGGAAAGCAAGGGAGGACATTGCAGGGGCCCTGACATTAATTTTCTCAAATCCCTTTTCAGCCACAGGAAATGTGCCAAAGGACTGGAGGTCAGCTAATGTGGCACCATTATTCGAGAAGAATGGTAGGAATCACAGGCCAGTGAGTTCAACATCTATGGCGGGGAAACATTTGGAATGATTTATGAGCTTAAAACAGAACAAATCTCCACATGGGGAGGCAAGAATTAACCAAGGATAGTCAGCACTACTTTGTCTGGAGGAGATTGTGCCTGACAGGTTTGATTTTTTGAGGAGGTGGATGAGGGGAGTGCAGTGAGGCTTTTGATAAGGTCTCACATGCAAGATGGTCAAGAGCGTAAGAACCCATGGAATCCAGGGAAATTTGGCAAATTGGATCTAAAATTGGCTTCATGGCAAGAGGCAGAGGGTGGTGGTTGAAAAGTGTTTTTGTGGTTAGAAGCCTGTATCCAGTGCTGTACCACCAGGGTTGGTGTGGATCTGTTTTAAATGTGAAATAGAAATAATTAAAGAAATAATTTACATATAAAACATTACCTCAGAATTTTCTTCTCCTAATCTCTCTCATCCTAATTCGGTTCAAACCTGACCAGCCTAATCTTTCTGCTGTGTTTTACTCTATTTTAACATAATCTTATCAATTTTACCCAAGCATGTCTAAATCTATTTTGTCTTGATGTATCTGTACTAATTCTATCTAATCCCAATTTCTCTCTGATTTATACTGATGACTTGACTGTCATGAAACCCTGCACACTTTTTATTGTAATAAAATTATCTATTTTTCAAAGATAGATTTTTCTAGTCCAAATGATTGAAACCTTTTTCAGACAATGCAGCTCTAATCCAATCTTTCATCTCTAATCCAGATTCTCTGTATCTAATTCAATCTGTTCTGTTCTAATTCAGTTTGTCAAGATCTAATCCATCCTGAAGAGGGGAGCCTATTATACAAAGAGTGAGAATAAAATGTTGTACCTCGCCTTTAAGACAGTTCATCTTTAAGGACTTTGTGTACTGTGTATACAATACTGTGACCCTGCCTGACAGTATGTCTCCTTTGTGTTTGCAAGCTGCACTCAGAGAAAACTCAGTTGGATGCTGTACTGTCCACTCCGTCCATAAAAATGGTTTACTGTTTTAAATAAACTAACCCATGGAGTTAATCAGTACTTGATGAGCAGTTGAGTATTAGACTGTCATTATTAATGCGACATGGTGAACATGTGGAAAACATTGTCTTGATGAAGCAACATTGTGCTTGAACTGTCAGTAGGAAAGATCTACAGATGAAATATATGGTTACCATGCTTAAATCGTGCAAATCAGTTCATTACAGCATTGGAGTGTGTTAAAAACAGAGCTTGCTGGTAATCAGACAAATTCTTATTGAGAGGCCAGTTTAACTTTCTTGAGAAAAGTAAATGATCCGTGTATGTGATGGATCAATAGCAAACAAGTGAAGATCAAAGGCATATTGTCAAAATGTCTTCAAAGTTCTCGAGTTTAAATTGAAACACAGTAAACCTTCCATTGGAATTTAAAATGTTTAAACAGCATTCAGAGCTATGATTTCTGGATTTGAACGTTTCTAATGCAGAGAAACAACAAACAACTAAGATTTTCCAAGTAATAGGGAGCAAAGGTCTTTACCGACTTAGCCAATCAGGGTTAACAGCAACTGACACAGACTGCACTTAAGGAGCACCTTCAGCTAAAATAAAGATCATCTGCTATTCCACTTGAGGCGATGGACAAGAAGTGATTGACAAACCAGTTTGACAGAATGCACAATAAGTCATTTTTCACTGTCAATATCATGAAAAATATCAGTATCATCACACCATCTGAATTGTTTGTAAAAATTCAAATAATCTGTCCGCACAAAACTGGTGACCATTTGTTATTGACTAAGATTGACTCAGATAAGTGCCAATATACTACCCTTATGAATTCTTTAAAAAAAAAAGTTCCCACAACATAGGAAGCCATCCCTGAGGAGCAACTGATTTTTGTAGCATTTTGTAAAGTTGCAGTTGGGCTGCTGGAAATCAGCTTCATTTGACGAATTATGTTTTATTTCAGTGTTGCCACAAGTGCAAGGGCCGGGGGAGATATAGATGTTCACAGTGTGGTGGAAAAGGGATGGTGAGTAATAGATTGTATGGTCTAGTCTACAGTTTGCAGTTATTTACCTGTACACAGTGAGTGATAGGATTAACTATTCCAATATCCAATTGTCCTTTCCTCCCCTCCATATCAGATGCTGCTAACTCTGGTCAGTGTGCAGTTCCAGCAACTCTGCCAGCAACTTGCAGATTCTCCTTAAAGCTGTTGGCATACTATTTAGCTGCAGTGCCATCACAATGTTGCAGTTAAACCCTCTGCAAGGTCTCCAAGTTATTTTGATTCCAGACAGGGATACTCCAAATCTTCAAACTGCCAAATGAAGAGGGATGATCTGGCCCCCATCCTTTAATCACTCACTCACATTAACTTACAATGAATCTCCTCCCTTGCGGATACCTTTCTCCAAGACCAAATGAATTTATGTTTTTAAAGGAGCCAATTTAACCTAGCTTCCTTCAGTTAACAAAGAGTGAGTTTATCAGTTGATAAATGCAAGAAGAAATAATGGTGCAGCATACATTCACAAAGATTAGAAATTCATCCAAAAAAAGATAGTTAACACATTATGGTTCTGTCTGAGATGATTGTGAAGAATGAACAGAAGAACCTTGCAGCATCTGTTACCAGGTAAAAACAATGACTGCAGATGCTGGAAACCAGATTCTGGATTAGTGGTGCTGGAGGTGTGGGTGCAAGTTTTGCATTTCTTGCAGTTCCCTTGGGGCCTTGGAGGGAAGTAAGGGGGGAGGTGTGGGCGCAAGTTTTCCCTTGGAGACACCTCCCCCCCCTTACTTCCCTCCAAGGCCCCAAAGGATACTTCCATATCCGCCACAAATTCACCTGCACCTCCACACATATCATTTATTGCATCCGCTGCACCCGATGTGGCCTCCTCTATATTGGGGAGACAGGCCGCCTACTTGCGGAACGTTTCAGAGAACACCCGGACACCCGGACCAACCAACCCAACCACCCCGTGGCTCAACACTTCAACTCCCCCTCCAACTCCACCAAGGACATGCAGGTCCTTGGACTCCTCCATCGCCAGACCATAGCAACACGACGGTTGGAGGAAGAGTGCCTCATCTTCCGCCTAGGAACCCTCCAACCACAAGGAATGAACTCAGATTTCTCCAGTTTCCTCATTTCCCCTCCCCCCACCTTGTCTCAGTCAAATCCCTCGAACTCAGCACTGCCTTCCTAACCTGCAATCTTCTTCCTGACCTCTCCGCCCCCACCCCACTCCGGCCTATCACCCTCACCTTGACCTCCTTCCACCTATCGCATTTCCAACGCCCCTCCCCCAAGTCCCTCCTCTCTACCTTTTATCTTAGCCTGCTGGACACACTTTCCTCATTCCTGAAGAAGGGCTTATGCCCGAAACGTTGATTCTCCTGTTCCATTGATAGTCATAGTCAATTTTGGGATTCTTCTCTTTGCAGTTCGATTTGAGATTCTTTTGTTCTCTTGTCCTAGTTCTTTTTTGACAGGAGCTGGCAGAATCACTTTTTTCCCTTTCTTTACTTGTGTTTAATAGCTATTCTCAAAGCTGCGACCCTCACACATCACACAGAGATAATGAGGCCATTAACCGATGCACACCAAGGTTGAAACTCCCTTTTAAATGAGTTTTGAGAAGCAAACCTACATCCAGTCCCTTTTAAACATCTGGAAGATGTTAAATATGGCGCTCGCCCAGACTGGTATCTTTTTTACCATTATGTTCATAGTCTGAGATGCTCAAAGGGGGTTATAAGTGCATTTCTCATTTTTTGAAGTCCAACCTTTGAAGCATCCTCGACATATCATCAGGTGTGACATTCCAAAGTCTGTCTGTCAGGAATCCACTGGATTTGTATCCGCAGCCAACTTCCTTCTGTATGGCCATTCTTTAAAACAAATTTTGTAATTGAAGTTCAAGATGTTGCTATGATCAGAATAATGGTCTATCGTAATTATATCTGCTTATCAGCAGAGAGCTGTTGGGCAGCAATAAAATGCAGAATTCCTTCAAGATGACTTCACCCCTTATATCCTCTGGCACAGAAATGCTAGTTGTTTAGGCCAACACAGTTCAGATTCAGTAAAACAGCACAAAATAGAGACTGAACCAGACACCACATTGGGAAAGACATTTCAGTCTTTGTGTGGGATCTAAGTATTCTGATATGGGCTTCTCCAGGCCACTGGCACAGTCCAGGGCATGTCCTTACCTTATATTGTTGTGGCCATGTAACTGGACCAGTAATTATGGTATGACCTATTCGTCCAGTCAGGATAGAAGATCCAATCTCACTGTGATAATTTGAGAATTGAAATGTGATAATGCCACTGTGGTCCTTTACGGGAGGAAACAATGTCCTTACCCAGTCTAATGGACATGCGACTCCAATCTGTAGCTGAGAGTTAACCATTTAACCACTTTACCACTCTGTGAAATGGCTATGCACTATGATAGGCAATAAATGGTAGCCTTGCCAACTTAGCCACACCCTGGGAGCTAAAACAATAAGTTATTTTAATACAGACAGAATTTCACTTCTGCGGAAGGGCAAGCTTTAAAAATAGAATTTAGAAATACTTTTGATTAAATATGTTTAACAGATTGATAAACAGAATGTTTAGAAGAATGAGTGAGGATACCAACTGGCAAGGTATGTGAGCACAGGGTGGGTGGGCCGTATCTGGTATTGACAGCCAAGATTCTGCAGCAGGCAGTATTAAAATATAAAGAGCAGGATACAATATTCAATTGAACTGGACTTCAAAAACAGCCTGTCTTTGAATTCATACATCAACTTTAATGACCCCAAATCATCTCAAAGCACTTTATAGACAACCTTTAAAGTGCTATATATCAGAAACCCAGCAGCAGGTTTGTGCAGAGCAAGATCCAACCATGGCAATCTACTTTAGAGATATTGGTGGATTGGTATTGATCAGGATGCATGAGACAGCACCCCTTCTCTTCTCAGATCATGCCATCATTTCATATTTGCCTGAGAGAACGGAAGAGGCCTTGGATGATGTCTCATCTGAAAGTTGAAGCCTGTAAGTGTAGTACTTAGTTCTGTGTGCAGTTCTCTACAGACACTTACAGGTTTTATTCCACAGCTTGCTGGCTGACAGGTGAGAATATCTACCTAGGCAAGTTATCACTTATTGTCATAGGGGGACAGGAGAGAAGGAAGCAAGAAAGTAAATTGAAACTTCAAAAAGGAGTAAAGATTGGACAATCCCAGGCCATACTCCCTGTTACACTCAAGCCTTCAAGTAGTTTCCGAGTTGAATCCAGGTAAATTTCTGCATCATGGGGGACATTCTCACCGGAGCAGAGAACCAATACGATTGCATGGATTGCCAGTTTTACATACCATACAATATTGCATTTCAACACCTTCAGTTGGGTGAAGAGATCCTCATCCTCATCCTCACCCTTCTGCCTTTCCTTCCATTCCTTCTGTCAATGACTGTTAGAAACTGAATCCCTTCAATCAGGGATGGGGCTTGTCCTCTGCTGCGCAGTGCAAGGGTGAGCTGGATTGTTTCAGAGCCACCTGTAATCTCTGGGTAATTGAATGGGCTCGGTAGACAACTGATTTTCATGGGCATATCACGTACATTCAGTTTTTTTTTAAATGCAGCTCAAATGTCTGCCATGTGGTAGCCGAGGAATAGTGCACAGAAATAAGAGGTGCATCCAGTGCGGAGGGAGAGGGATGAAAAGGTAAATAAAACATCATTTTGTTTAAACTGCCCTGCAAAGAATTATGCTATTGTGATAGCCTTTTGTTTACATGGTGCAGTAGAGTATACGTGGTTTGCAGTATGGACCTCGAATTTGATGATGGGATGGGTGAGGATAAAGTCGTGGTACCATTGGCTTCAGCAGCTCTGATTTAGAGTGCTTAGAGAGGTTCAGGAGGGATCCCACACGTTGTCCAACACCAGAGGTTCGTTACACAGAATCCAGGCATATACTTTTCTGGTCAGAGTTAAATTTCAACCTGCTCATCCCAAAACTCCAAGATCACTGATTACTTGTTCCCTATGTGTACAACACGTACATAACTCAGTCAAGTTCTCACTCAATTATTCTATAATCATCACACTCCCCTTAATTCTATTAGTTCTCTGATATCCCTGACAGACCTCATTTGTTGATAACTTCTATCCCTTTTATTCTTTATAAAATAAATTACCAAGTATAGTAATGATGAAAATAAAACAGACAACATATTGTGCAGAACAACATAATATATTCCAATCTTTTTAACATATATTAGATTTCTAAATACCCTTTTCCCAACATTTTTAATGGTTACTTAGAGCTTGCTGCTTTCTTCATTGAGCAATCAGGTAGCTGACTGCTGCTATCCACCCATTTCAATTTGAAGATTCCTCCATTATCCAGCATCTATTTTAAAACTGCAACACTGATCCTCAATCTTTTTTTATTCATTCATACATTTTGTTGAATGTATGTTATCCAAGAGTGACTTATTAACAATGTGGCATGCTCTGGATATTGCTGCTGAATACCTTAATGGAATTTCTTCCAAATGTTTTGCTAAGAAAAATGCCATAACTACTGCCTCAACAAATATAAAAGTTCCTCCTGCTAAGGTACTTCTTACAATTATTCTTGTTTTTCTCAGCCTGCCAAACTAAAGGACAACATTTACTCCCTTCTCCCTGAGAAAAATATAAATCTTCTTGAACTTCAGAACCCATTAGTAAAAAAAAAGTTTCATATTCCAGGCATCTTCCAATGACAGAAATTTCAAAACTTAATGTTCCATTTTTAAGTTTTCAATGTTTTCTTTGCTTAACTAATGACCTGCACCTTAGAATTTTTCAGTTTTACTCAACTTTAATACTTCAAAATTGGCATCTGGCCTTGTTTGAGTGACCAACTGTTTTAAAAAAAATCTCAAGGTCAGGTTCGTAGGAGAGTAGTCTGACACAGAACAAACGACCAAGAGGCGAGTCTGCTAGAATATGGGCATTTTATTCCCCGCAGCGTCGCCACAACCAGGTCTCATACAACGGGTCTGGCTTATACTCACTCTACATGTTACCGGAACTGGGAGCCGTCAGTTCTCGTAGAGCGGTTGCCAACAACCCACGCTCGGCGGTTAAACGTAACCCCGGAGCAGACTCACCGAACTGGAGACTTTTCCAGCTGATATACTCTTTTCCAGATATAAACATTCATGTGAACAGCAGAGCAAGGCTAAAAAACACATTCCATTCTGGTTACATACAGATAAGAAGATTCACACGGGGAGGTGTGTAATAAGATTCACACGGGACTAAGCAACACCTCCATTCCGGTTAGATTCACACATGTATTGGGACACAATTTTAACCCTTTCACCACATTCCACTGCTTGGCCCAATACATGTGTTACATTATGATTCACACATGTATTGGGACATAATTTTACACCACACCAACCAATTCAGTTGTCAATTAGTCTTCAGTTTTGGAAATCACTGCATCTTTTTATGAGGTCCCACTTTGATGAACAGCAATGGGGCTTACATTTCCTAAAGATTGCTGATGTAAAGTGACCCTTTATCAATTGTGCATGATTTCCAATCTAATGTCCTTAAAACCCCTGGAATCCTTACTTCCAATTTTGAATTATGCTTAAGCTCATTTATTACAATGTTTTCAAATTCACTGCTCTCTCCACATAAAATATTATCTCCATGCATCATAAAATTGTCTGAAAAGAGTCTGGAAAAGCTGGCAGTATCTTATTTTAACTGAAGACTGTCCGATTTTAATAAGTTAGACCTTGCCAAGAAGACTCTAGAAGTATCATTTAGACCATGTACACATTTATTTATCTTCCAGAATGTCCCAACTGCATTTAGTGCCTTTGTTGGAGGGTGAAGAAACACTTCCCTTTTCAGCCGATTCCCCTGCAAAATGTAGCTTTAATGTCAATTGATCTATATTCCTAAGTATTTGTTTCAAATAAAGTCAAGATAATCTTCAAAATTGCTTTTCCTTTCATCAGCGAATCTCCAAATCTTGATCCCCCAATTTTTCTTGAAAAGCTCATGTCACTAGCCTTGTTTTAGCCTCCTACATTCCATTACATGACACCTAGTCTACCTATGGGACAGAGTTGACTACCTAGAAACTCTTGTGCTTGACATCTTTGATAATCTTGTCTTCAAATTCATTTGTAGCCTCTAAGATGTCCCGATCACATTGAGCCTCTGCTACTGGTATGTCTGGTGTGTATTATATTTTCTGACCTTGATAAGCTATACCCACTACCTTGCAATCTATCTCTTTCTGGACTGTTACTATTTGATCTCCCGCCTCCTATTAATAGAATTCCTTCTAAAGATTCATGATCTTCTTCTAGCGACTCACAGAGCCGCTATCTGAGCTTACACTGCATTTTTTTGCCTTCCATTTTGTACTTCAAGTTTCCAATCTATTTATGCCCCTCATCCTGTTCATTCAACGAGTTATTATATTTTCCAGTGCCCTGCAATATTTATAAAAGTCACATTTCTCCACTGATTGGTTGCTTCTGGTAAATTTGTGACTTTATTTTCCAGTTTTAGTACTTGTCTTTGGGGACTAATAGCCTCATATTGATCATCAGAATGTATCTGTCCTTCATCAGACAAACGTCAATTGTGACAGTCTGATAAACAGAGCTGTGTATCTATATAGATACGAGAAGTACTTGGTCTCTTGTTACTTTCCGTAACTCTACTAGAATCTGCAAATTTGTAGTCCAGACTAAGCAGCCTTGAAAACTGTATTTGAGCAGTCTGGTTCCCATGCTGTAGATTTATTATTTTTACCAGTAACCTCCCCAGACCCCTCCATTCTTTAAGTACCTGTCTGTTATAATAAATCATTTCTCCCCCAATCGAAACTGGTTTCTAATGGCCTTAAGACTCGCTGAATTCTTTCTGAGTTTTCTGCTCTAACGATTACCTTTCTGTCTCCATGCAGTACATTCAAATATTCCAAATATGTTGAACTAACAAATATGTAGCCTCTTCCCAAGCTGGGGTTGATCACTTATGTCTGTTCTGCTCTGACGTGCGTTTCTTCAATGCGAATTGGCTATAACATGAACTTAACTGTATTGGCTATAACGCAATTCCAGTCCCATCAGTTTAAATGGTGCTGTCATTACACGATTTTCTTATCATGCAGGGTCATATGAGAATAGAACTAATCAGAATCAACTGTGTTACTGATGGAACTTTAAAATTCCCAAACACTAACTGATATGAATTATATCCTCTGACCATCTGCTATAAATTCTTAGCTTGGGGAGGTGATGGCCTATGGTATTATTGCTAGACTATTAATCCAGAGACCCTGATAATGTTCTAGGGATCCAGAACATGACAAATGGTGGAATTTGAATTCACTAAATATTTGGAATTAAGAGTTTACTGATGACCATGAAACCATTGTCAATTGTCAGGAAAAACCTATCTGGTTCACTAATTCCATTTAGGGAAGGAAATTGCCATCCATATTGGTCTGGCCTACATGTGACTTCAGACCCACAACAATGTGGTTGACACTTAACTGCCCTCTAGGCAATCAGGGATGGGTAATAAATGCTGGCTTGATCAGTGATGCCTGCATTTTGTGAATGAATAAAAGCAAAAATGTACAGTCCATATTTCTGTGAATGATAATTTGGCTGGTCTGTCAAACTTTGACCGTTTTACTTATTAATCACATGGTTCCTTTTTCCATTATGAAAAGGGCTTTTTGCTGCAATATTCATTACTATTATGCTCATATTTGCACGGATATCCTAAATTAATTATTCAATCATGAAACATTTTGCCAGCGGTCCAAGTCCAGTCCCTTTTCATTTGACCAAAGGGCAATTTTTACTTTATTTTATTTTACTTTACTTTACTTTATTCACTATATATTATTGTCAACTGACTCAATCTATTTACCGAATCGACAAAATATAAAAATTATCACACACCTTTAAATTCATAGTTACTATTTTGTTCAAATCCTTTGCTAAGGATAAATGTATTGTAAGTCATGATATCCTTTGACCTTTCTTATAAATCTCATTTTTATCATTTCTCTCTTCTATACGTTTATTATACTCCTCATCCCTTATTTCTGCACCCCTTACTAAAATGTTTAACCTTGGAGGGATGTCACATTGCCTCGTAATTTGAACACACCTGATGTTTTGTCTGTCCTATTTCTGTCCTCTGTTGTTAGTAACATGTTAAAAAAATTCTTTAGTGAAGAATTTATATCCATTTAAAGGAATAGAAAAATATCCTGTAAACTTTTGTAAATTGCAGGTTCATTGATTACCCGAATACAACAATTCATCATTTTCCATATCCAGTTTATTCAGCATTGTTTTCATCAATATCTTATTTGGTAATAATGATATTTCATTGGATATAAAGCCTGTGCTAATAAGGTGATTGATTTTAGTTATTTTGCAAGGAATTACATTTTTGAAATATTTTGTTTTATCATCCCCAAACCTGAAACCATTGGAACTCTTAAATTCTTCAGATTAGTCCCAATCCTTATTTATTGGTCACTTTATTCCATGCATTGTAGAAATGCATCCACTGTCCAATACTGCACAGTTAAGATATTCTGCCACACTAACATTTCTGCCATTCATCACTGGATGAAACTTCTTATGAATAATAGCCCCTATATTTTGAATCTTTCATTTCATGGTTAGTTTCAAATATTCTAATATATATGGGACAGTTCATGGCATAATAGTACTTTAACTTGCAACATTGGCCATACCCTGGATATTCCTGGAGTTCATTCTTTTATTGTAAATCCCAAATTCTGTTTGCTTTTCAACATTGTCAAAAGCATTGCTCTCCTTATTTCTCTTTATTAAAGTTTTCCTTTTGTCCATGTCACTTGCACCTTGTTTCTAGACAGCCTCACCATCCTGTCAATATTGTGCCCTCCACTTTCTGCTCCATTTGTACCTGCTGAAAGGAATGCTTTCCAAGGAATTTTTTGTGCTTCTGAATATTTTTCTAGCAGTGTGTGTTTAACTGCAAATTTAACCACCCTCAAAATTAGAAGTTCATCTGAATTCATACTTTGGCACTGTCTAAGAATTTAAATGGCAGCACTGGTTAGAGAACTTCCAGATAGAATTTCCACTGTCTTGCATAGAATCTATTGAATTCTGTTGTGCATTCTTCTATGGAACCATCTTCACTTCTTCTAAATTTACACAAATCTGACATGTCTCATAGGCAGTGAATAAATTATCTTTTTGATAAATGTTATCGCGAATGCTAACACTTTCTCAACACCTTCATCCATGTCTGTATCGTCAATCTCCTATTGTGAAAAGTTTTTGCTTCTTATTCTACTTTCTAATGAAAGAGCCAAGGCCATAACCTGTTTCCTCTTCAGTAAAGAAGTAACACAGGTCCACAGGTTATTTAATTATTTTACTGTTCATAAGGTTCACATTCAGAAAACAGGAGCTGGTAAAAATACTCCAATACTTGAAATTGTGACTTAGCCATCACTATAAAGTTTACTCCAAATTACTCTTTGGTTAGAATAATGCTTAGTTTAAACAGCTACCAAACCTCAGATACCACTATTAAAGTATTAGAATTTAAAGGTTGGTTAGACACATAGGGCTAATAGTTTTCTAGTCAGTTTTATTTCAACTTAGATATAACAAAAAATCCAACCACCCTGACTACTTGTTTCCTGTACACACCCAGTTCTAAGAACAAAGAAAATTACAACACAAGCCTATGCCGATCCAGATTCTCTACCTAAACCTGTCGCCTATTTTCCAAGGATCTGTATCCCTCTGCTCCCTGCCCGTTCATGTACCTGTCTAGGTACACGTTAAATGACACTAACGTTCCCGCCTCTACCACCTCTGCTGGCAACATGTTCCAGGTATCCATCACCCTCCGTGTAAAGAACTTTCCACGCATATCTCCGTTAAACTTTTCCCCTCTCACCTTGAACTCATGATTTCTAGTAATTGAGACCCCACTCTGGGGGAAAAAGCTTCTTGCTATCCACCCTGTCTATACCTCTCATGATTTTGTAGAACTCAATCAGGTCCCCCGTCAACCTCCGTCTTTCTAATGAAAGTAATCCTAACCTACTCAACCTCTCTTCCAGCTAGCGCCCTCCATACCAGGTAACGTTCTGGTGAACCTCCCCTGCACCATCTCCAAAGCATTCACATCCTTCTGGTAATGTGGCGACCAGGACTGTACGCAATATTCCAAATGTGGGTGAATCAAAGTCCTATACAACTGTAACATGACCTGCCAACTCTTTTACTCAACACCCCATCCAGTGAAGGAAAGCATGCCATATGCCTTCTTGACCACTGTATCAACCTGCGTTGCCACCTTCAGGGTAAAATGGACCTGAACACCCAGATCCCTCCGTACATCAATTCTCACCAGGGTTTCCATTTACCATGTAGTTCGCTCCAGAATTGGATCTTCCAAAATGCATCACCTCGGATTTGCCCAGACTGAAGTCCATCTGCCATTTCTCTGCCCAACTCTCCAATCTATCTACGGACTGCTGCATTCTCTAACAGTCCCCTTCACTCTCTGCTACTCCACCAATCTTAGTGTTATTTGCAAACTTGCTAATCAGACCACCTATACCTTCCTCCAGATCATTTATGAGGAGAAAGTGAGGACTGCAGATGCTGGAGATCAGAGCTGAAAATGTGTTGCTGGAAAAGCGCAGCAGGTCAGGCAGCATCCAAGGAGCAGGAGAATCGACATTTCGGGCATGAGCCCTTCTTCATTCCTGAAGAAAGGCTCATGCCCGAAACGTTGATTCTCCTGCTCCATGGATGCTGCCTGACCTGCTGCCCAGCTCCAGATCATTTATGTATATCACAAAAAACAGAGGTCCCAGAACGGATCCCTGTGGAACATTACTGGTCACGGTATTCCATTTTGAGAAACTCCCTTCTGCTACTGCTCTCTGATTCCTGTTGCCCAGCCAGTTCTCTAATCATTTAGCTAGTATACCATGGACCCCAAGCGACTTCACTTTCTCCGTCAGCCATTTCTTACCCATTGATTAACAAATAACCATCCTAGTTCCCTAATTCCATTTGGTCTCAGACATTCCTACCTAACCCTATGGAATTATAATGCATACTATCATAATTCAGCAACACCTGTGGAAAATATTACTCTGTGAACCGGGGATGGAATCATATGCATGTGTGATGGTACTTACAGTTGAGCAGCCCATCCAATCATACTGCCATGGGCTCACAATCAAGCAGAGGCTGAGAGCTGAAGTTACCTTTGCCAGTCAGTCAGGCCAAGTTATAAAACTAAATATATATCAATTGAACTGTTCAGAAGTAAGGTCAGAAAACCTATGCATACACAAATGGCAGTCAAAATTTGGAACTCTGCCCCACCCCAAAAACAGGACAGAAAATTGCAGATTTCAAAACTAAGCACGTGTCTGAGGGATTATGGAACTAAAATGGGAATTAAAATACAGATTAACCATAATCTGATTGAACCAAAACCGGCTTGAAGGACAGATTGGTCCTCTGCTGTTCCTATCAGAATGTAATGAAGGCCTATGGGGATGGAGCAGGTGAGTGGGGTTGGCCGACAGCTCTCTGGATGAGCCAGCACAGGTGCTTTAGGCTCAACAGTCTCTTTCTGTGCATCACTCCATGAATCTGCCTGCTGTGTGCATTTGTGCTGGTTCTCAGCACTGGTACAGACTCTCACTAGTGGCACAGGCTCTCAGTTAAATTTTACTCTTTAAAGTTGACAGTTAAAGTTTATAAATTGCTGTTGGCCTTTTTCTGCTGGCTTTTCCAAAATCAAGTCCTCAGACCCATCAAATGCCCGCTGTCTAGATGCAACTCTAAATGATTCAGTAGAGAATGTTTGACTTATTAACGTGTCTGTGGAATGAATAGGTTTGCTCCAGATAACATCAGTGTCCTTATGTTCAGGTGTGGCCCTTGTCTAGGCCGAGGCACCCGGACCTGCCATGTCTGCAAAACCAATGGCTATTTGCTCTTCTACATACAGCTAACAGTAAAATGGTAAGTGTCAGGTTTATATAGAGCACTGTATTCCTATAGCCATTCAGTTAGACATAGGGTATACGTCCTTTATTCAAATTGAGGTGGGAATTGTGTGGTGCCTCTGAGTCTTGCAAAATTATTTCTCCTACATCACATCGAGTGAATACCTACAGGGCTGAATTTTCCAAGCAGTGGCAATCATACTCAGAATTCCTTCCTTTTTTTAACAAAAGGAGAGAGCTTTGCATTTCTGACAAGAGATTCCAACCAGACCTCCTTCAGAAAAGTGATGACGTAATTCCGATCTGACAGTTGTCATATAATGTAGAACTGTCAGAGGAAAGCAGCTCAGAGCCATGTTAGAAAGTGGATGTTGACCCACCCCCCCGCCGCTTCTGCGAACTAAAACCGAAACACCCAAAGAGGAGTGTCTCGCCCTATAACCTGTAAAGAAAAGTGTGAAAAGTGGTGTAAGCTGTTTTTTTTATCAACTTCTAGTGGTTAAATAAAATAAATCCCTGATACTCACTTTAAAATCAACAAGTAACTATTTATTAATTCTAACAGCGAACAAACTAACTAAACTATTAACAAACCCGAATAAAAACCCTTCTAATTACTAACTATTCCTGAATGAAGCAAGATTCTAATGGTATTCTGTTCCAATAAATAGAAGTAACACTCACATATATAGAATTTAGTATCTCGAAATTACAGCCAGGTTACATGTCCATCAGAATGTTCTGTGCTTTCTCCATCGATCCTTCTGACAGGAATTCCTTCTCCATTGTTGGTACGATTGTTACGCAGATGGTGCTTTTTCTAAGACAATGATGAGGCTGAGAGAGCCTGCAATTCTCTCGAGAGAGCTAAGAGCCATTACCTCTGGAGGATGGCAACTTGCTCTGGGCTCTTTGTCTAACTGTTCCCTTCTTTTATACCCTTAATGACATATCAGTATTTCTTATAATAGGATTGGTCCTATGTTGTCAAAACCGTCAGATTTAAATTTAATACGTTTTTGGTATCCAAGTGCCTGCTTCAAATCGATTGGCTAAATTCAAAGATCTTGGTAAAAACTGCTGCTTGGCCTGCTAACTGTACAGCCTTTCAATACAAATGCTTCAGTTTGGGCTCTGTGTACTGGCAAACTCAAGCTGCTGCTCACAGGCACCCATTTTAAATCTGTAAGCACAGAAAAAACACCATCGTTTCAGGGGACCATGCAATGCATTCCCTCTTTGCATCTTACAATTTTATAAACACAAGTTAAAACTTCCTGCCTCCCAATCTACAATTATTCTACCCAACTTTGCAACATCCCTTTTCCACAGAATCAGCTGCTATTTTCTGAAACATAAAGGCCCAGAATCAAAAACAACCACTAGGTGAGAGAGTGAGAAACAACAGCAAATGTCAGGATTGGAATGATTTCTCACTTCCTGATTCATGAAACTAATTTGCTATTTTCAGGCGTTTTTCAAGGAGTACTACTATGTTTGCACCACGCTGCCCAGACACGGGGGCACCAGATCACCAAATCTAAGTGCACTGCCAGCTACATTTTGTGTAATTGTGAGGTTAAGTGCCAGGAGGGTAGGGTGCCAAGTGGGTAGGGGGTAAGGTCATTTCCCATGAGGGAAGGTTGAGTCCAGCATTGGGTTAAGATGGAGGGTAGGAGCCTAGGCCTGGGGAGGGATTATGGACAGATTGGGTAGAGGGGCAGATGAAGCCCAGACCATGGGAAAGAGGGGGATGGGTCCCCGGGGGAAGAAGCAGATCTAGCCCAGAGTGGGAGAAGAGAGGCAGTGCGTCTGGACAGGAGGGAAGAGAAAAGATCTGGTGGTGATGAGGGGGAAGCAGAATGTGGGGGATCAGGGTAAGGGGGTATTGGGCCCAGAGTGGGGCAGGGCAAAGGTGTCATCACCTGAAGGAGAGAGGGCGATGGCAGGTTAGGGTCTGAGGGAGGTGTAGCTACAGATATCTGAGTTAGATATGTGGTGAGTGGGTAGTTACTCAGGATTTATATGGGGTATTTAATACTCTAACCTATGCTGACTAAAATTGAGAAACAAACTTGTAAGGAGATCTCAGCAATCTGTAAGAATAATAGGGTAGTTATAGTAGGGGATTTTAACTTTCCAAACATCGACTGGGACTGCCATAGTGTTAAAGGTTTAGATGGCGAGGAATTTCATAAGTGTGTACGATACAATTTTCTGATTCAGTATGTGGATATACCTAGTAGAGAAGATGCAAAACTTGACCTACTCTTGGGAAATAAGGCAGGGCAGGTGACTGAGGTGTCAGTGGGGGAGCACTTTGGGGACAGAGACCATAATTCTATTTGTTTTAAAATAGTGATGGAAAAGGATAGACCAGATCTAAAAGTTGAAGTTCTAAATTTAAGAAAGGCCAATTTTGACGGTATTAAGCAATAACTTTCAAAAGCTGATTGGGGGCAGATGTTCGCAGGTAAAGGGACGGCTGGAAAGTGGGAAGCCTTCAGAAATGAGGTAACGAGAGTCCAGAGAAAGTATATTCCTGTCAGGGTGAAAGGGAAGGCTGGGAGGTATTGGGAATGCTGGACCTCAAAGATCAGTAAGGCAGCCTTTGTGTGGAGCCACAGAAAATAGGGGAGATACTAAATGAATATTTTGCATCAGTATTTACAGTGGAAAAGGATATGGAAGATATAGACTGTAGGGAAATAGATGGTGACATCTTGCAAAATGTCCAGATTACAGAGGAGGAAGTGCTGGGGTCTTGAAACGGTTAAAAGTGGATAAATCCCCAGGACCTGATCAGGTGTACCCGAGAACTCTGTGGGAAGCTAGAGAAGCGATTGCTGGGCCTCTTGCTGAGATATTTGTATTATCGATAGTCACAGGTGAGGTGCTGGAAAACTAGAGGATGGCAAACGTGGTGCCACTGTTTAAGAAGGGCGGTAAAGACAAGCCAGGGAACTATAGACCGGTGAGCCTGACCTCGGTGGTGGGCAAGTTGTTGGAGGGAATCCTGAGGGACAGGATGTACATGTATTTGGAAAGGCAAGGACTGATTCGGGATAGTGAACATGGATTTGTGTGTGGGAAATCATGTCTCACAAACGTGATTGAGTTTTTTGAAGACGTAACAAAGAAGATTGATGAGGGCAGGTCAGTAGATGTGATCTATATGGACTTCAGTAAGGCTTTCGACAAGGTTCCCCATGGAAGACTGATTAGGAAGGTTAGATCTCATGGAATACAGGTAGAACTAGTCATTTAGATACAGAACTGGCTCAAAGGTAGAAGACCGAGGGTGGTGGTGGAAGGTTGTTTTTCAGATTGGAGGCCTGTGACCAGTGAAGTGCCACAAGGATCGGTGCTGGGCCCCCTACTTTTTGTCATTTACATAAATGATTTGGGTGCGAGCATAAGAGGTACTGTTATTAAGTTTGCAGATGACACCAAAATTGGAGGTGTAGTGGACAGCGAAGAGGGTTACCTCAGATTACCTCAGATTACAACAGGATCTTGACCAGATGGGCCAATGGGCTGAGAAGTGGCAGATGTAGTTTAATTCAAATAAATGCGAGGTTCTGCATTTTGGGAAAGCAAATCTTAGCAGGACTTATACACTTAATGGTAAGGTCCTAGGGTGTGTTGCTGAACAAAGCGACCTTGGATTGCAGGTTCATAGCTCCTCGAAAGTGAAGTCGCAGGTAGATAGGATAGTGAAGAGAGCTTTGGTATGCTTTCCTTTATTGGTCAGAGTATTGAGTACAGGAGCTGGGAGGTCATGTTGCGACTGTACAGGACATTGGTTAGGCCACTGTTGGAATATTGCGTGCAATTCTGGTCTCCTTCCTATCGGAAAGATGTTGTGAAACTTGAAAGGGTTCAGAAAAGATTTACAAGGATGTTGCCAGAGTTGGAGGATCTGAGCTACAGGGAGAGGCTGAACAGGCTGGGGCTGTTTTCCCTGGAGTGTCGGAGGCTGAGGTATATGAATAGGAAGGGTTTGGCGGGATATGGGCCGGGTGCTGGCAGGTGGGACTAGATTGGGTTGGGATATCTGGTTGGCATGGACAGGTTGGACCGAAGAGTCTGTTTCCATGCTGTACATCTCTGACTGACTATTTTACTTAATTTCATCGGAACCGTCTGAAATCTTCTATTTTTATAGAGACTTTCAGAGGGTTCCAGATGTAGGGGAATTGCCCAACAGAAAATTCAATTTTCAGGGCAATTCTTTTAAAATCTGCTATGATGAGGTTCCCACAGAAACTCTATGTGTAATCCCATCAACACTGGTGTAACAACTGACTGACCAGTGGAAAATCCAGAGCCAGCACAAGCGGTGTGAGCAAAATCAATCCGTTATTTACAGTAGGGAACATGTTGCTGGTGCTGATCTCTGCAGTAAATATCCTTTCTGTCTTACCAAGGGACTTGTTCATGGAATGTCAGTGTCACTGGCTAGGCCATTATTTATTACCCAAGGATCAACCACATTGCTGTGGTTCTGAAGTCAAACTTAACTGGGTAAGGACAGTTAA
This sequence comes from Chiloscyllium plagiosum, assembly GCF_004010195.1. Lineage (NCBI taxonomy): Eukaryota > Metazoa > Chordata > Chondrichthyes > Orectolobiformes > Hemiscylliidae > Chiloscyllium > Chiloscyllium plagiosum. The sequence goes on from NC_057727.1 coordinate 64,692,145, forward strand.
TTCCTTTCCCTAATGGATATTAGTGACCCAGGTGGCTTTTAACAGCAATTGACAGTGGTTACAAGGTCGCTATTAAGACAACTTTTAATTCCATATTATTCCCGGGATGCGAATATTCACCTCTTGGTGGAATTCCAAGTTTTCGAATGTGAAATCCTGCTCTTTTTGATGCTTTTCCAATCTCTCCGTACTCTTCAACTTTGCTTCATTTCATGTGGATGTAATTCAGCATTGCCATGTTGTGTTGTTACGAGGACTTCACCCTGTAGTACGTGCACTAATTACATTGAATGCTGAAGTGCTAAGGCCATTTTGATAGTTTGATATAACAGTAAAAGACAAGAAACAAAAGGATATTCTCCTGTTTCTACCCTCTTGAAGTAGCTGAGAAGCATTCATTTTCACTACAGATTGTAAGAAGTACTTTAATATTCCACTTCCTCATACTATAATACGAATTGATCCCTGATACAAGAGACTTTAAGATCTTTTTTGTTGTCACCCACTTTAATCCCTGTGTAATGATTCTGTCTTTCCCTCTCACCCCTCAACTACTTCCAAATAGCCAGTTCATATAACCACTAATAAAAGGCAGCCTGTCGCATGTGGTGCTATTGAGATCTGGTCATCAAAGATCATAATGGACTGATTCAGATAGATTAGATTAGATTAGATTAGATTAGATTAGATTAGATTACTTACGGTGTGGAAACAGGCCCTTCGGCCCAACAAGTCCACACCAACCCACCGAAGCGCACCCATCCAGACCCATTCTCCTGTGTTTACCCCTTCACCTAACACTACGGGCAATTTAGCATGGCCAATTCACCTAACCTGCACATTTTTGGACTGTGGGAGGAAATAGCTGGGAGTACATCACTGGTAACTTGCTAGTGTGTTCCAATTCTTCCGCGTTTGGTTACATGAGACAGTATGGATCTCTTATTATCTGTTACTGTCTCATTTTGCTACTTATTTCACCTGCACTATTCATGTCTTTATGTTGTTTTACAATTTGCAGCACAGACAAAGGCCATTTGGACCAACAGCTCCATACTGGAGCTCCACACACACCACCGCCCAGCTGAATTCGCCCTTCCCAATCTCCAGATTCTCTCACATTCCTTAAATCAGTGTTGGTGAACTTGTCTTAGCAACACTGCTAAAATTGAGCAGAATTGTAGATATTGCATTCACAGTATCTCACACGGGACATTCTACACCCAGATCAACAGTGAGGGTAATGTTTTTAACGTTTGAATTGACTAGTTGGATCTAAATGTTGGGGCTGGAGAGAGGTCACAATTGGCCTCAGCATTTCTAGGTTGACAAACCATAATGGTTGTTGTTTCAATGATTACCCCATATGGATCAGGCTGCAAAATACATATCTTGGGGCCTCACTCCAACCCCTAAACACTGCACTTGTTCCATCCCTAAACACTATACACACTCCCACCTGACAACCCCACTCATTCCCACCCCCACACCCACTCCCACCCCTACCCATTCCCACTCCACATCACTTCCAACCCTACACCCCACACCAAATCCCACCCATACATCCCGACCTCTCCCACCCCTACACCATACTTCCACTCCCACCTATACACCTCGTGGTCCAAGAAATGCAGCCTCCAATTTAAACACAGCAAGATCCCACAAGCAAAATTCATAAGTGACTTAGTTCATACATTAATTAATGGTTAAATACTGATCAGAGCACAATGGTGTACTCTCCTGACCTGTGTGCCATCAATAAATCTGTTGTTGTGTTTGATCCAGGACCAATAATGTCTTTGAACAAGTGGCTGACCAACAAATCGGACTTCCTGTGGCACTCTTCAATGAAGTGTCTGGACAGAATGTGTTTGCTGATGAAAGCTATCAAGTAAGAGGGGAACATTTCTGGACATGCTGTTTATTGTCATATTTCTACCTGTTGGACAGTTGTCTTCTCTGTTGTTGTGTTGTTGAGCTGCAATGTAATAAATGATCAGAGAAAACAGCTCTTGACGGGTTCTGAATGTGCATCCACGTGGTATTGAGGTACAATCTTTATTATATAATAAAATGCAAGCAGTCCTCTTATCCCAGTATATACATGGCAACAATTGCAGGATTTCACTGAATTCCTTGCAGAGAGATTATTCCAAATGTTTTTTAATGTGCTTGGGTAATCTCTGTGTCAAAAAAAATGTCGTATCATATTCCCACCTTCATTTGCTGGTGGATGTAAAAATTGCCAAGTCATTTTTTCAAAGAGTGAGTTCTCCTTGGTGCCTTGGTCAATACTTAGCCCTCAATTAACGTCCTAAGTAAGTCGTCTAATTATAGTTTGTGGAATCTTCCTGTGTACAAATTGACTGCTGCATTTCCCAAGTTACAAAAATGAGAATGTGTCAAAGGCACATAACTGGCTCAGAAATGCTTCAGGACACCACATGGTTGTGTAAGGCATATGTAAATATATGTATTTCTTTTCTTATCAACATTCTAACTAATCTGATTGGTTCTGACAGGCTCCGAAACAAATTGGTATGATTGGTTGATACTGAGGCCCTTCAATCTCAATGAAATCAAAGTATTTTTCCTTAAAAAAAAACTGACATAAGTTGAAACAATTAACAATGTAAAATATTGATAGTTGCCATCTATGTTCCCTAACCATTAATTCCAGCTTGATCTAAACTCCCATCTAATTCTTTTCATTCCTCGCACTGTAACAATGACCCTTATCAGTAAAACACAGTATCCAGTTTAGAGATTTCTGGTGCTGATTCTGGGTAACAAGATTGCCAGATGCTTCATCTTGGTGAGTACATGCACAAACAAAAAAAAAGTCACAAGTGAAAGAAAAGACGATTGGAGAAAATCAGTGGGCTTGATGCTGCAAATGTTATAACTCCTCTAATCCTGTTTTGTTTTTTTTTCCCTGAGGTCTACACTATAGTTGGTTTTCCAGACTCTTTAATTGATCAGATTTCCCAGCAAGGTGTTCAGGAACACCAGGAAAAGTTTGGCAGAACAGCATGTATACTTCAGCAGGTGAGAATGGGCCAGAGACCCACCAACACAACCCTATATCACCAAACTGTGGAAGCAGACCATTTGGCCCATCAAGTCCACACTGACCCTCCAAACAGCATCTCATCCAAACCCAACTCCCTACCTTATCCCTGTAATCCTTCTCTTCCCATGGCTAATCCACCTAACCAGCACATCCCTGGATACTATGGCAATCCAGCTAACCTGCACATCTTTGGACTGTGGGACTGTGGGAGGAAACTGGAGCATCCGGAGAAAACCCATGCAGACAAGGGCAGAATGTGCAAACTCCACACAGACAGTTACCTAAGGGTGGAATTGAACCCAGGTCCCTAGCACTTGGAGGCAGTGCCACTGATCAGTGACTGTGACCTTGTCCTGTGATCATTTGCTGCTGTTTTGCCTTCACCATAATAACAACTTGCATTGAAAAGACATCAAAAGATACTTCACACAAGAGGGATGGTCAACTCACATTTGACACTGAACCAATTAAGGAAATGTTAGGGCAGATCACTAGTAGCTTGGCCAAAGAGTTTGGTTTTAAGAAATAAAATGGATGTGCCATCACAGCTGTAAGGAGGGCTGATGTGCTGGAAGGAGTATCAAATAAGGCCATACCAGTTCAGCCTCAGAAAACGGTCAGTCACACTGTTGGGAATGTGGATCCCCAAACAGTGAGTTGGAGTTAGAAGGGCAAATTGTCAAGAAAGTCAGAAACAACAGGCAAGTAATAGTAGAAGATTTCAACTATCCTAATATTGTTCTGTGTCCAGTTCCAGGGATCATAGACAAAGGATGTGGAGTAGATCATTGAGGACAGAGATGAGAAGAAAGTTCTTTATCCAGAAAGTGGAGAATCTGTAGAATTCTATGCCACATAAAGTGGCTAAGGCCAAAACATTGAACGTGTTGGATGATTGGCTATGATCAAATTGAAGGTGAAGCAGGCCTAAAGGACCAAATGGCTTACTCCTACTCCTATTTTCTGTGTTCCTGTGTAAATAGGTACAGAGGGCACTGAATTCTTAAAATGCATTCAGGAGATCATTGCTCAGCTAGTAATAGCAAGATGAACAAGAGAAGATGCAGACCTTTTAGAGCATGATCCTGGGTAGGTGGAAGGGGTAAAATTGCAGTTCAGTATGAAATTGTGTTTGTGTTTTGTTCACCTCTTCCTTATTCAACACATAAATAATCATTTCTATCTTGTATTACAGCGACAGACAATTGAATTGATTCCTGTAACCAAGGTGCACTTCCAGTGGAAAGGACAAGAGAACAGCTACTTTGTGTATGGCACAGAAAACAATGTCTATGCTCCAGACTATCCCAGCAAATGCCAGTGCACCATTCTCTGATCGCCAGCCTTCAGCATCCTTCTAAGGAAAACCTTAACCTGGGCCCCTCTGCTTCACACACCCCCAAGTGTGCAGCCAGCTCAGAGAAAGGGGATGAGGGTTGTTGGACAGGGGAGGGTCTAAGAGTTTTCAATATTATTGGGAAGAATAAAGGGTTGGTTCTTTGCTTGTTAGGACCATTACATCTTCCTCAATAACACTGGCACAAAGCAGGTTAATCAGTTAAACACCTCTTTGCCAATTGCAAGTTTTTGAAGCTGGTTCATTGGTCATGGCTGCAGAGGTATTTTGGTAGCAGTAATTTGTATGGGCGGGGTGTAGATCTCACACGACAGCATAAGCCACATAGTAATGAGTCAAAAGCCAGTTCCGTATATCTTCTGATCTCAATCCTCAATAGAAATTACATTTGGAGGAGCTGTAGACCAAGGCAGCCAGAACCAGGACCAATGCTATGGAAAAAAGACATATCATTTAATTGTAAAGTACTCTCTGAATTTCCTACTCTTATAAAGTCCTATTGTTCTCTGTGAATGTTAAGGCACAGTTTACACTACAGTAGATTTGGAGTCTGTGATCCTGGCATACGGGCGCCACTTGTAGACCTCAGGGTCCAGTAAATTGTGCCACATGTTTACTGGTGTCTAAGTAAATGAATGCATGTGGTATAAATTAATACCATTCACTTTATAAATAAAGATTAGTTTATTAATAGTCTATTAGTGTTTTATCTTAGCATTGTCGAGCACATTGCCATGAGTATATAATAGTGGCAGTGAGCCCAAGTTTCCATCCAGCAGATGCTTCCTGCTGTTTTACCCTGTCAGCCTGAATGTTAATCTCTAACAAGCCCCTTCACCAGCCTCCATCCTCATGCTGCATTTATATCACAACAGCCACATGCAGTGACAGCACTGATCCCAGCCAGAATGAGATGATTACATGGGCGACCTTTACTGCTGTAAAGCGACTGGGATTTATTTTCTGCCCAGACTTTGTGCTCTGTGACTATCCTCCACCTCCTATAATTTGCTAAAGTAAAATCCTACAGCACACAGGACACTCTGCTGTATTTTTAGTCATAGATTCAAACATTCTCAAGCCCAACCCTACCTACTCATTGGTTGATACATAGGTGACTCTGGAGGCAGTGCTTTAATATAACTGGACTAGTTCCTGCTGCTATGTAGTTATGGCCTCTTAGTTGTGGCCTAAGAGTATCCTCAATGTTAATGCCAGTTATTTGGATATGGCTATGGGTTTGGCAATGCTTTGAGACTGCCTCTAGAGGGCTGAAATGTGCTTTCGCATTCTTAGTAAATGAGACCCTTCCTTAACATCTGTCCTAAAACTTATTGTCATAAAGAATCTTGAAGCTCCTACTCAAGAGTTTAAGAACAAAATCTGGGCTGACATCCCAGTACAGTACCAAGGGTGTTGTCAGAGCCATATTTTCTATGAAATGTTAAACTGGGGGCCCATCCACTCTCTTGGGTGGGAAAAAAAGATTTGATAGCACTGTTTGAAGGAAGAGCAGGGTTTGACTTCAGTGTCTGGCAGCACCCATGGAGAGAGAAAAACAAAGTTAACTTTAAGTGTGATATGACTTTTCAGTACTGTCTGTTTCAAATTTGCAGCATCTACAGTATTTTGCTTTTATTTGACTCCAACATCTGTATTAGATCTCATGGTCAGTTTGTCTGTATGCCTTTAACAGACGTGCTCATGATATCATCATTGTATCATAGCATGTAATCTGAAGGTATACAGATCTCCTATTAATCTTATTTTGGATAATTTCAGACATGACCCTCGACTGGAAGCATGCTTCTTTGTTGAACCTAATAAATTGCTGTTAGCTATAACATATATGTACCTGAGAAATGTAATGTTTGTACATAATAGTTATTTGTAATAAATGTCTGTTGGATTCTTCAACAACCACAAAATCGATCCCCAGTTTTTAGTTTATGGGTGATAACATAAATAATACTGCATCAGGTAAAACATCCTGTTAGAGGCATACTTACATGGTGTCTTGTTCAATGTTCATCATTCATAGAACATAAAACAATACAGCGCAAAACAGGCCCGTTCAGCCCTTGATGTTGCGCCAACCTGTGAACTGTTCTCAGCTCGTCCCCCTACACTATACCATCATCATCCATGTGCTTATCCAAGAATTGTTTAAATCTCCCTAATGTGGCTGAGTTAATTACATTGGCAGGTAGGGCATTCCACACCCTTACCACTCTGAGTAAAGAACCTGTCTCTGACATCTGTCTTAAATCTATCACCCCTCAATTTGTAGTTATGCCCCCTCTTACGAGCTGACGTCATCATCCTAGGAAACAGACTTTCACTGTCTACCCTATCTAATCCTCTGATCATCTTGTTTGTTTCTATCAAATCCCCTCTTAGTCTTCTTTCCAATGACAGCAGACCTAAGTCTCTCAGCCTTTCCTCACAAAGCCTTCCCTCCAGACCAGGCAACATCCTGGTAAATCTCCTCTGCACCTTTTCCAATGCTTCCACATCCTTCCCGAAATATGGGGACCAGAACTGTACACAATATTCCAAGTGCGGCCGCACTAGCGTTTTGTGTAGTTGCAGCATGATATTGCGGTCCCGGAACTCAATCCCTCTACCAATGAACCTAACACACCGTATGCCTTCTTAACAGCACTATCAACCTGGGTGGCAACTTTCAGGGATCACAGATCCTTGTGGCACACCACTAGTAACCGGACTCCAGGCTGAATGTTTTCCATCAACCACCACTTGCTGTCTTCTTTCAGAAAGCCAGTTTCTAATCCAAACTGCTAAATCACCTCAATCCCATGCCTCTGCATTTTCTCCAACAGCCTACCATGTGGAACCTTATCAAAGGCTTTACTGAAGTCCATGTATACCATGTGAACTGCCCTACCCTCATCTACATGCTTGCTCACCTTCTCAAAAACTCTGAGGTTTGTGAGACACGATCTGCCCTTGACGAAACCATGTTGACTATCTGAAATCAAATTGTTGCTTGCTAGATGGTTACAAATCTGATCTCTTATAAATCCTTTCCAAAACCTTTCCTACAACAGAACCTTTCCATAGCACGAAAAACAGATTATTTGGTTCAGTATCATGTTATTTGTGTCGAGGGAGATCCAGTAGATGTAGTGTACCTGGACTTTCAGAAAGCTTTTGATAAAGTCCCACATAGGAGGTTAGTGAGCAAAATTAGGGCGTATGGTATTGGGGGCAAAGTACTAAATTGGATTGAAAGTTGGTTGGCTGATAGGAAACAAAGACTAGTGATAATCGGCTCCATTTTGGAATGGCAGGCAGTGACCAGTGGGGTACCGCAGGGATCAGTACTGGTACCGCAGCTTTTTACAATATATGTTAATGATATAGAAGATTATATTAGCAATAACATTAGCAAATTTGCTGATGATATTAAACTGGGTGGCAGGGTGAAATGTGATGAGGATGTTAGGAGATTACAGGGTGACCTGGACAAGTTAGGTGAGTGGTCAGTGTTTCTGCAGCTGTACAGGGCCCTGGTGAGACCACACCTGGAGTACTGTGTGCAGTTGTGGTCTCCAAATTTGAGGAAAGACATTCTGGCTATTGAGGGAGTGCAGCGTGGGTTCACGAGGTCAATTCCTGGAATAGCAGGATTACCTTACACTGAAAGACTGGAGCGACTGGGCTTGTATACCCTTGAGTTTAGCAGACTGAGAGGGGATCTGGTTGAGACATATAAGATTATTAAAGGATTGGACACTTTGGAGGCAGGAAACATGTTTCCGCTGATGGGCGAGTGCCGAACCAGAGGACACAGCTTAAAAATACGGGGTAGACCATTTAGGAGATGCGGAAAAACTTCTTCACCCAGAGAGTGGTGGCTGTGTGGAATGCTCTGCCCCAGAGGGCAGTGGAGGCCCAGTCTCTGGATTCATTTAAGAAAGAGTTGGATAGCGCTCTCAAGGATTGTGGAATCAAGGGTTATGGAGATAAGGCAGGAACAGGATACTGATTAAGGATAATCAGCCATGATCATATTGAATGGTGGTGCAGGCTCGAAAGGCAGAATGGCCTACTCCTGCACCTATTATCTATTGTCTATTGTCTTCTTGCTGTGCGCAAATTGGCTGCCATCATTTTATACAATTCACATACTCAAATGGCTGTAAAACACTGGGATATCTTGAGGTTGTGAGAATAAATGTTAGGCCTTTAATATTATTTCATAAGTGCCTCAGTTAAAATGTCTCAATAAAACCTGCAATCTCTCAGACAAATTCACAATTTGAACATAGAATGAAATGTGAAAAGAGAGATAAAGAACATATTTTCTGGATTCATCCAAATGTCAGACAAAACTTTGGAAGAAAATTCCTTAAATTGAAGGAATGCCCTAAACTTTACTGTGCAATTTACTGATGAGGTCAATCTTCACCTGTAACCTGAATTCTTGAAACAATTGGAGATTTGCATCCTTCACAGAAACAGATGTGGAAAAAGTGTTGAAAATCCAGGAACTAAGAGTGCCTGACTTTATGTTAGGCAAAGGATATGAAGGAATTTGGAAACAAGGAAATGTAGTTAAAATACAGGTCATTCATGAGTTAACCAAATGGCAGAACAGAGGGATTGAGTGGCCTACTCCTAAGTTCCTTCTGTGAAAATCCCTCCCATTTTATACTGATGCCATAAGGGACCCATTAATTCAACTGCCGTTTGGAGATGTGGCAGTGATGTGGTAGTTCACACAAACTAAAGATTCAGAGTTTTGGGGACCAGTGATCTGAAATGGTCATTTGGATTTATCTGACAGGAAGCACCTTCACATCATCTTCATTAGGTTTCTGGTTTTCTTCTTTCCAAAACTGCTCTTCTAGTTGATGAAACTCAAACCTCTGGGTTAAGTTAATAATGAGAGTATACTCCTGCTTTGACATCTCATGATTTCAGTCAACTTGAATGCATCTCATCATGAAACAGTGCAGTGGTGAACAGCTTACCTCAGTCACCTATCCTCCTTCACCTTTGAGGTGACACCATATTAAAGATTTAAACCACAGTGTGTGACAAGTTCAGTCTCACATTATAATACATTGTGGAACAAAGTACATTACAGATCAATGGAAGAATTTAATCAAAACTTAAATACAAACAACCATTTGACTCTGTGTAGTTTTATTGCCCTGTGACTGGTTATATTGAACAACTCCTAAAGCAGATTATCTGGTGATTTACCCTGCTGTCATTGATATACAAAAATTTGTTACTATGTTTCCTACTTTACAACACTGACTACACTTCAAAACTATTGGTTTTCAAGCAAGTTGGGATGCTGTGAGTTTGCATCTGCAACTGCATATAAATGCAGTTCTTACTTTCTATTTGCAATATACATCACACAACATGGATAATGCTGCAAAGGGGCTATTTATGGAAGTAGAACAGCCAAGTTTTACAGCCACAGAAGTTCAAGGACATTGCTCGTTTAGTGAATGTAAATTGAATAGCTGCTAATGAGACTGGAAGACAGGGAAAAACAAAGTAAAAAAAAGTAGGAATAAATGAGTCATTCTCAATTGGCAGGCTGTGATTAGTGGGACTGCAATGATCAGTACTTGGGCTCCAGCTGTTCACTGTATGATTTAGATGTGGCAACCAAATGTAACATTTCCAAATGATGCAAAGCTAAATGTAACTGTGTTATGACTAAGGTGTAAAGTGGCTTCAGGAGGATTTGGATAGGCTCAACAGGCTGAATGGCCTACTCCTGTTCCCCTGTTCCTATGTAGTTAGCTTTGAGCTCAGCTCAGCTTGGTTTGTACATGGGTACAAAGACACAGTCTCCTCACCACTGAAATGTCTGGAAATTGCTGTGATGAACAATCCCAGAGTTGGGAGCTGATCTTCCCATCTTACTTTCTGTCCTGTTCCCTACTCCCTAATCCTCTGCACAATTCTGAGTTCCTGGCATTTGTACCAACACACAAACAGAGCTGAATCTCAAGATTATGGAGCTGAGTCTGAGGGCTCTGGTTTTTAATAAATTTGGTGGAGGAGGAATTTTCACAGATATTTTAAACTCTAATGAGCCTCAGTCTGGCCAAGATGCCATCTTGAACTGCACACTGGTTTAGCCTTTTTGATGCCACTGTGATAAACACATTTACATACAATCTAAAAATAGGGCATTCCTAAAGATTGTTAAGGCTCTGATTGACAATGAAATTATCTACAAACATTTTTTAATAAGGCTGCAGAACATTTTGGTGGTTTCTACTGCAATTACCTACTTCCCTGAACAATAACCAGTTGAACAAGGGTAACAAAGTTGTTGCTTTACTGTGACATATACTTAAAAACACATCCATTTTCAAGTCCACTTGCTGAATGAAGTCAACTTGAAACCCCATTTGAAGACGACTTTTAATACACATTGGGAGACTTTGTCAAGACTTTGCCAACACTCTATTAACAATTTCCTCAAAATTCTCTGGGGACTTCACCTCAAGACATTGAATACTGTACTCCTCCACTTGCCTGAAATTATTATAGGAATCAAGAAAACAAAAGGCCATGGTGTTCTTGCTAGGGAACATCTCCTATTTCCTGCCCTTGATCTGCACTGGGAGGAGGAGATGAAACTAGGCAGATGAAACCCATCCCAAATGAGTAGCGGTATCATCATGGGAGATGCCCTCCCTCTTTCCTCAGATGGCTGCTCATTTGCATACCGACTAATCCTTAGTCTTGTGCCTATCCAGCTGTTGCAATACCAGATGAACAAGATACACTATCAGCAAATGAGAGTTACAGACTGAAGTCATGCTCAGATATACCTGTCTTTATATTACTGTGCCTTTAGTGTAACTGCTAGGAGGTCTATGAATGCAAAGAAACTCTTTGTCTCTTTTAAAATCAATATCAAATCAATCATGCTACAGCAACAGGCAAAATCAATTTCTCAAGTAAGTGTGTAAAAAGAGCCCACTTATTCGAGGTTGGATAAGGAACAGCAACAAAGTTTGGTGTTGTTCTAACATATGGCTACCATCCCACAGTTCCATTTGCAGTCCCCCCCCTCCAAATATTTGGAGGGATGCTTTCTCATGTGGGATGAGCCTGGGGTTTGTGGGGTTTACTATCTCATAGAGTCATAGAGATGTACAACACGGAAACAGACCCTTTGGTTCAAATTGTCCATGCCAACCAGATGTCTCAACCTAATCTAGTCCCACCTGCCAGCACCCGGCCCATATCTCTCCAAACCCTTCCTATTCATATACCCATCCAGATGCCTTTTAAATGTTGCAATTGTACCAGCCTCCACCACTTCCTCTGGCAGCTCATTCCATACACGTATCACCCACTG
>NC_057727.1:64703993-64725951 GCF_004010195.1 Chiloscyllium plagiosum
ACTCCCCGACCCCAGGGAAAATACTTTGTCTATTTATCCTATTCATGCCCCTCATGATTTTGTAAACCTCTATAAGGTCATCCCTCAGCCTCCGAAGCTCCAGGGAAAACAGCCCAGCCTATTCAACCTCCCCCTATAGCTCAAATCCTCCAACTCTGGCAACATTCTTGTAAATCTTTTCTGAACTCCGATAGGAAGGAGACCAGAATTGCACGCAATATTCCAACAGTAGCCTAACCAATCTCCTGGTCAGCCGCAACATGACCTCCCAATTCCTGTACTCAATATTCTGACCAATAAAGGAAAGCATACCAAACGCCGCCTTCACTATCCTATCTACCTGCGACTCCACTTTCAAGGAGCTATGAATCTGCACTCCAAGGTCTCTTTGTTTAGCAACATTCCCTTACCACCAAGTGTATAAGTCCTGCTAAGATGTGCTTTCCCAAAATGCAGCACCTCACATTTATCTAAATTAAACTCCATTTGCCACTTCTGATCAAGATCCTGTTGTAATCTGAGGTAACCTTCTTTGCTGTCCACTTTTGGTGTCATCTGCAAACTTACTAACTGTACGTCTTATGCTCGCATCCAAATCATTTATATAAATGATGGAAAGTAGTGGATCCAGCACCAATCCTTGTGGCACTCCACTGGTCACAGGCCTCCTGTCTGAAAAACAACCCTCCACCAGCACCCTCTGTCTTCTACCTTTGAGCCAGTTCTGTATCCAAATGGCAAGTTCTCCCTGTATTCCATGAGATCTAACCTTGCTAACTAGTCTCCAATGGGGAATCTTGTCGAACGCTTTACTGAAATCCATATAGATCATATCTACCACTCTGCCCTCATCAATTCTCCTTATTACTTCTTCAAAAAAACTGAATTAAGTTTGTGAGACATGATTTCCCACTCACAAAGCCATGCTGACTATCCCTAATCAGTCCTTGCCTTTCCAAATACATGTACATCCTGTCCTTCAGGACTCCTTCCAACAACTTGTCCGCCATCAACGTCAGGCTCATTGGTTCCCTGGTTTGTCCTGACCATCTTTCATTTAAACAGTGACACCACGTTAGCCAACCTCCGGTCTTCCGGCACCTCACCTGTGACACCTGTGACTGCAATAATACTCCAGTATCAAAGTAATCCCTCAGTTGGGTGTAAACAGTAAGGATTGGATAAATGGGTGAAAGAATGTGAGTAGCGGAGGAATATCACATGCAGATTGACAGTGTAAAAAAGCACAGTTTCTTCATGAACATTCATGGTAAGGATTCTTGAAAGCATTTTTAAGATTATGTGTAGGGGGTGAATAATTGTAAGTAAAAACACCTCATTATATTTGACTAAATCATAAAAAAACTAATTTGGCTCATATGTCTGTGCTGTCTGTTTGAGCATTTTAACCTAGTGCCATACTCCTGCCTTTTCCACATAATGTTGCACATTGTTTCTATTTAAGTAAACATCATCCTCATAAGGCAATTATATTTTTCCTGTGATGTCTCTCGGTACTATCGGAGAGTGTGGTGGAACAGGTTCAGTTGTGGCCATCATTTTCTCCACCTCCAGCATGGTGCCACCACCAAACACATGTTCCCCTCCCCCCATTTTGCAGAGACCGTTCTCTCCGTAAGAGCCTGATCCATTCCTCCAATATTCCTTACACTTTCTCACACGTCCATCTCATTGCACCTTACCATTCAATCACCGAAGATATTATACTTCATAACTTGCCTCCTCTCTCCTCACTGTCCAAGGCCCCTACTCCTGGGCGAAACAACGTTTCACTTGAACTTCTTTCAATCTAGTCTACTATATTCACTACACGCATGCAGTTTCCTTTATATTGGCAAGATCAAATGCAAACTGAGTGACAATTTTGCAGAACACCTCCACTTTGTCCACATGACTCCAACCCTTCCAATTGCTTTGCCACTTCAATAAAACATATTTAATATTGTCATGCTAACACTTCTGCCCTGGACTTGCTGAAATTGTCCAACAAAGCACAAAACAAGTTTGAGGAACAAAACCCCATCTTCCAGTTATGTACTTTACAGCTCTAGGATTGGATATTACATTCCACAAGTTCAGGGCATGAATTCTGTTCTCCATTTTCCTTATATTCCCCCACCTCTATGTATTGTTGACTTTACTCAAAACAGAGCTGACCTAGTTTCTCATTTTCCTAGTTTCATTTACATCCATTTCACGTTCCTATCTTCCTTCACCAACACTGACAATCCCTTTGTCTTTAGCTCTGGCCACCTTCACAATCTGTTCCACTGTCAATCGTATAAAAAACACCGTTTTCCAGCCCCTTTCAGTTCTGAAGCATTAGACTCAAAATATTCACTCACGGCGGTGCCAGACCTGCTGTATTTCTGCAGAAATTTCTGTTTCCAGCTGAATTTCTCCAGCAATGTCTGTTTTTATTTCAGATCGCCAGCATTTGCAATTTTTTTTAGATATGTCATCTTACTGCCATTGAGATTGCAATACAGTGAGTATGTGCTGCCCCCTAATGGAGAGGCTTCTCTATCAAATTGAAAACTATCAAAAAACACATACAGAGACCACATACACACAACCATGAACACATATATACAAAGAAGAATACACATGCATATGCACACACTCACAAAGAAACATATATCAACAAACATACACACCCAAACATGCACAGAAAGACAAACACAAATACATACATTTATAGATATGTCTCTCTCATACATACACACACATGTACATGCAGAACACACACAGACACATAGACAGATAGGCACACATAAGAACATAAGAAATAGGGGCAGGAGTAGGCCATCTGGCCCTTCAAGCCTCCTCCTCCATTCAATAAGGTCATGGTTGATCTTTTCATGGCCTCAGCTCCATTTACCCACATTCTTACATGAAAACTAATATAGTCATCTATTAGCACAGAAACACACACAAAGAAAGACAGTCACATACACACATTCACTCACAAACACATAAATAGGCAGGTACAGACAGAATCAAATATATGGACACATGAGAAAAACATGGAATAACATACAGAAACACAAAGGACCCATTGTGTAGAGATAGTGTAGGAAATGGGGGAAGAAGAGGAGTCAGGAAAGGCTGTGCATCCTATGAATGTCACCTCGAGGAAACAAATCATTCTCAAGCAAAAGGAAGCAGCTGTCTATCTAAAGATGACACTGCTGGATGTAAAATGATGGAGCATACATTATGGAATGCTAAGTTAATTTAATTTTCTCTGAGACAACTCTATCTCTCCCAGTCCCCCTTTAGCCTCCTAATCTTATCCCAGCAGTCCCATCACTCCTAAACAAAATGGGGGCTGGCATCTGGTACACTCCCCTCTCTCCCTGACCATGCTCCCTTGTGCAGGCATCTTTCCTGAGCCTACTCCCAGTGCAGGCCTTCCTCCTCCCACATCCTGCACCCAGTCGCCCTCCCCCCAGCCTGCTCCTGGTGCAAGCCTTCCTTACATGCTACCTCTCCTCCCTTTTGTCCCATTCCCATCAGAGCCCAACCCCTGGTCTCAGCAACATATGCAGTGTTATCATCAATGCATACACAGATTACCTGCAGTCTGTCCTGTCATTTGAAACCAGAAGTATTAATGGGCATGAGTAACAAAATCAAAATGAAATGACAGAAATCCAAATATAACTTTGATAAAGCTGCCAAGGCATTGGAGAAATATGCATTGGAAAGTGCAAATGTTTAACATTCTTAATCAACTCACACAGAAACCTTGGTCCTGAATAGAATGGTTGTCACCTAAATGGCCATCATCAAAAAGTGTGGTGCTGGAAAAGCACAGCAGGTCAGGCAGCATCTGAAGAGCAGAAGAATCGACATTTCAGGCGTAAGTCCACATTCCTGATGAAGGGCTTATCAACTCTCCTGCTCCTCGGACGCTGCCTGACCTACTGTGCTTTTCCAGTATCACAATGTTTGACGCTGATCGCCAGCATCTGCAGTCTTCATTTCCTCCTCATCACCTCAAATAGACACAGTGAACGTGAAAGACTAGATATTATGTCACATCTGCGCTGCCTAAGTCCTAGTTGAGATAACACTGGATCAAGAACAAGTGATCTCACCAGCCTGCACAGAGTATCAAAGGACCATGAACTCCAGAGGTTCACTGTTCCCCAGTGACAGAAATGGATCAACGATAACAGTTACCACAAATAGCATTTTCAACAAAATGACACTGATGGAGAAGAATTATCACTCCAAGAATGTGCTGAAACCAGAAGAACAGCCAATGACAACACATAGAGTCATAGAGATGTACGACACGGAAACAGGCCCTTCGGTCCAACTCATCCATGCCAACCAGATATCTCAAACTAATCTAGTCCCATTTACCAGCACTTGGCACATATCCCTCTAAACCCTTCCTATTCATGTACCCATCCAGATACCTTTTAAATGTTGTAATTGTACCAGTCTCCACCACTGCCTCTGGCTCATTCCATATATGCACCACCCTTTGTGTGGAAAAGTTGCCCCTTAGGTCCCTGTTAAATATTTCCCCTTTCACCTTAAACCTATGCCCTCTAGTTCTGGAATCCCCCATCCCAGAGAAAATACCTTGACTATTTACCCTATCCATGCCCTTCATGATTTCATAGAGCTCTACAAACATCTATAAACTCCTCAGCCTCCGATGCTCCAGGGAAAACAGACCCAGCCTATTCAGCCACTCCCTATAGCTCAAACCCTGGCAACATCCTTGTAAATCCTTTTTGAATCCTTTCAAGTTTCACAACACCCTTCCTACAGGAGGAAGAACAGGAATGTACACAATATTCCAAAAGTGGCCTAACCAAAATGTCCTGTCAGTATGCTTGCCACTCGGAGACATGCACAGTTTAAAGACAATGTATACAATCCATTTTTAGAGACTGACCAAAGTTGAATACATTTATTGTTAATGACTAATCATTTTCTTTGTGACTACATATGTTGGATAACTTATATAACTTATAACTGCAAATGATAGTGCATGCGTTTTTTTTAATGAAAAAGGAGAAATGCAATTTTACCTGTAGTATTCTGGTTGACTTGACATAGTTATACAATGTTTACTTCTGCTGTAAGTGCCTTTGTGTGTAATCTGTGGCTGCCATTAAACAAACATCACTTGCCACACACTCTGTGTACTGACAGACTATGTCCTCAGACAACTCATACACTCTGTACCGACTGCCCATATACTAACAGGCTGCCTATCAAAGGTGTAAACTAACAGAATGTACCATCAACCCATTCAGCAACAGACAGCCTACAGACAGACAGCCTGTACACTAACTAAGCAACGATAAAGTTTTCTTGTGAAGTTGCTTCCACCAATTGGGACAATGAAGGGAAATCCAAATTTGATGAGCTGTCTGCCAGTGCTTCTGTATAAAGAAAGAAAAATCCTACATTTCAGCCGTGCTAATCAGGATATCCCAACCCCAATACACAAAATGTATTTTTTAATGTGTAAAGACTGTTGGCTGTACAGCAGAGCTCACTGTGAAACAGTGCTGGGCCAAATATATTGGGGCAGTAGATGTATTCATTCCCAAAAACCCAAAAATTGGTTTGGGAAAATTCAATCATGAAGGATGAAGGAGGGTAGGGGTAATGATTAAAATACACAGGTGAAGAGAGAGGAAGGCAAAAGTGGTTGCAGGAGAGGGGTGAATGAATGGACTGGACAGAAAGAGTGAGGTTGCAAGGACAGGGAGAGGCAGGCTGTAGTGGGAGAGAGAGAGAAAGAGAGGTTGAAAAGGAGCGGGAACTGCTTTAAATCTGCAAATTAGTACTTAGATAACCATAGAGTCATAGAGTCATAGAGATGTACAGCAATGAAACAGATGGCAGGTCATTCCATACATGCACCACCCTCTGCATGAAAAAGTTGTCCCTTAGATCCCTTTTAAATATTTCCCCTCTCACCCTAAACCTATGCCCTCTAGTTCTGGACTTCCCTGCACCAGGGAAAATACTTTGTCTATTTATCCTCTCCATGCCCCTCATGATCTTATTAACCTCTATAAGGTCAACCCTCAGCCTTCGATGCTCTAGGGAAAACAGCTCCAACCTATTTAGCCTCTCTGTGTACCTCAAATCCTCCAACTCTGGCAACATCGTTATAAATCTTTTCTGAACCCATTCATGTTTCATAACATCCTTCTGATAGGAGGGAGACCAGAATTGCACTCAATATTCCAAAAGTGGCCGAACCAATGCCCTGTACAGCTGCAACATGATCTCCCAACTCCTACACTCAATGCTCTGTTCAATAAAGGAAAGCATACCAAACACCTTTTTCTCTATCTATCTATCCGCAACTCCACCAGAAGCCAGGAAATTAATTACTGAGCTAATTAATTACTCACAAATGAATGTGGAGTTTCTAGCTTAATATAATATGTTCAAGAGCCACTTTATGGGGAAAGATGTTTGAAAATGTAGAAATATTATTGTAACAAACAGTGTCAGTTGTTGGAGTTAAATCTGAGGTTGAGAACTGAGATGCGGCAAAAAGGGTCATAGCTGCCTGGAATAAAACAACTAGTTTTAATATTAAATAGGGCTTGGAAAATGCTACAAACCACCAAAAGAAGAAGTAGAATGGAAAGCAGAGTCTTTACAATCCTGTCCTTAGATTCGCTATTGAACAGCTTATGTGCATTATCCAAGCAAACACGTCAGTTTGTGGGAAAACTGCAATGTAGTAGGCACCACGTTATGGATGTCAGGTGGTCATAAAAGATCCAACAGAAAAAGAAGAACCAGAGACAATCCCTGAGTCCTGTTTATCCTCCAATAAACATAATTTAAGCAAATTATCCTGGCACTATTACATTCCCGATTTGAGAAATTTCAAGGTTCAAATTGGCTGTAAAGTTTTCGACATTATTGCAATGATTACATTTCAAAAAAAAATTGACTTGTAAAACACTTTAGGATTTCCTGAAGTCATGAAAGGTGCTATGAAAATGCAAGTTTATTCTTTTTAATGTCATTATCGGCTAGTCAAGAGAATGGATATATCATCTGTTCACAAATAAGGCTCCGTTCAGTACTGCCTCATGCTAATTTCCTCTTTGAGGGAATGACTGGCCTCCAATTAAGCCCTTTCTCATTCTCCAATGAGGCAGAGGACTGAAATTCACTCACTATTGACTGGAAATTCATCTTCTCCATTCATAACACCATTCATTGATCTTTTTCTTCACTGCACAATAGTTCCCAAACACCATCCCCAATCCACATGTCCTGCCAGATTTGATTTTACATCCGTCAAACCCCTTGAGATGAACTCACAGTTTCTAGGATAAGAATCCTTGACTGTGTCGTCCATCGTAACCCAATCATCCTGTGTTGCTGCCCAATCTGCAGGCCTCGATATAATTGTGGCTTGTATGCAATATTAAATGAAAATGAAACTCAATCCTTAGCGATTACAAAATGCTCAGCACATTCTGTTGATCTCACTGACTCAGTCTCAGATCATTGGTGGCGTTTGGTACAGTTCTTTTTGATCTGGCAGCAACTGTTGTACATTTTGAATCACAGTGTTTCATGAAGCAAAAAGATCAAGCAGCCAACAATCTCCAGAAATTCATTTGCAACAATCTGAATCTACGTCATGTGTCAAAATTGTAAAATGTCCCAAGATGCATTGCAGGCATGTTATCAGACTACATTTGACCTGAGTCATATAGATCATAGAATAGGATCATAGAGTGATTACAGCAGGAGGCCATTTGGCCCATTGTTTACATGATGTTCTCACTTCCCTGCCTTTTCTCTGATTCTCTTCAGAAAATTATCTAATTCCCTTTTGAAAATGCTAATTCATCCTGCCTCCACTACACTCCCAGACAGTGCATTGATAGCCTTAACCATTCACTGTGTAAAAGCTATTTTCCACATTGTCCGGCCTTCTTTTGCCAATTATCTAAAAACAACGCCCTCTGCTTTTTAATCCTTCTTCCAATGGAAAACATTTCTCCCTACTTACTCTGTCCAGAGCCCTCATGATTTTGAACATCTCGAAAAAACCTTCTCTCAGCCTTCTTGAAAGATATATTTGGGAATATTCCATGCATATATCAATGTCTGTGAAGAAGCTATACAACCATAAGACATAGGAGTAGAAATAAAGCCTTCCCGGCATCCACTGTGCTCCATGGCAATGAATTCCACAGGCCCACCACTCTCTGGCTGAAGAAATGACTCCTCATTTCCATTCTAAATTAACCCCCTCCAATTCGAAGGCTGTGCCCATGGGTCCTAGTCTCCTCGCCTAACAGAAACAACTTCCCAGCGTCCACCCTTTCTAAGCCATGCATTATCTTGTAAGTTTCTATTAGATCTTCCCTCAACCTTCTAACCTCATACAGTCATAGAGATGTACAGCATGGAAACAGACCCTTCGGCCCAACCTGTCCATGCCGACCAGATATCTCAACCTAATTTAGTTCCACCTGCCAGTACCCTGCCCATATCCCTCCAAACCCTCCCTATTCATATACCCATCCAAATGCCTCTTAAATGTTGCAATATTTACCCTATCCATGCCCCTCATAATTTTGTAAACCTCTATAAGGTCACCCCTCAGCCTCCAACGCTCCAGGGAAAACAGCCCCAGCCTGTTCAGCCTCTCCCTATAGCTCAAATGCTCCAACCCTAGCAACAACCTTGTAAATCTTTTCTGAACCCTTCCAAGTTTCACAACGCCTTTCCAATAGGAAGGAGACCAGAATTGCACACAATATTCTAACAATGGCCTAGCCAATGTCCTGTACAGCTGCAACATGACCTCCCAACTCCTGCACTCAATACTCAGACCAATAAAAGAAAGCATACTATCCTACCAACCTGCGACTCTACTTTCAAGGAGCCATGAACCTGCACTCCAACATCTCTTTGTTCAGCAACACTCCCTAGGACCTTACCATTAAGTGTATAAGTCCTGCTAAGATTTGCTTTCCCAAAATGCAGAACCTCGCATTTATCTGAATTAAACTCCATCTGCCACTTCTCAGCTCATTGGCCCATCTGGTTAAGATCCTATTGTAATCTGAGGTAACCCTCTTCGCTGTCCACTACACCTCCAATTTTCGTGTCACCTGCAAACTTACTAACTGTATCTCTTATGCTCGCATCCAAATCATTTATGTAAATGACAAAAAGTAGAGGACCCAGCACCGATCCTTGTGGCACTCCACTAGTCACAGGCCTCCAGTCTGAAAAACAACCCTCCAACACCACCCTCTGTCTTCTACCTTTGAGCCAGTTCTCCCTGTATTCCATGAGATCTAACCTTGCTAATCAGTCTCCCATGGGGAACCTTGTCGAACGCCTTACTGAAGTCCATATAGATCACATCTACCGCTCTGCCCTCATCAATCCTCTTTGTTACTTCTTCAAAAAACTCAATCAAGTTTGTGAGACATGATCTCCCTTGCACAAAGCCATGTTGACCATCCTAATCAGTCCTTGCCTTTCCAAATACATGTACATCCTATCTCTCAGGATTCCCTCCAACAACTTGCCCACCACCGACATCAGACTCACTGATCTACAGTTCCCTGGCTTGTCCTTACCACTTTCTTAAACAGTGGCACCACGTTAGCCAACCTCCAGTCTTCCAGCACCTCACCTGTGATTATCGATGATACAAATATCTCATCAAGAAGCCCAGCAAATCGATGATACAAATATCTCATCAAGAAGCCCAGCAATCACTTCTCTAGCTTCCCACAGAGTTCTAGGTTACACCTGATCAAGTCCTGAAGATTTATCCACCTTTATGCGTCTCAAGAGATCCAGCACTTCCTCCTCTGTAATGTGGACATTTTGCAAGGTAATCCCAGGTCCTCAGCCGTTCATCATATGTTAAGCCTACCATTCCAGGGATTATCTGTGTGAATCTCCGCTGGACACCCTGCAGTGCCAGTACGTCCATCCTAAGGTGTGGGGCCCATATTTAGACGCAGTATTCTAAATGGGGCTAGAGCTTTATAAAGTCTCAGAGCACATCATTGCTTTTGTATTCCAACCCTCTTGAGATAAGTGACAACATTACATTTGCTTTCTTAATCACGGACTCAACTCGCAAGTTAACCTTTAAAGAATCCTGGACTAGCACTCCCAGATCCCTTTATACTTCTGCTTTATGAATTTTCTCACTGTTTAGAAAATAGTCCCTGCCTGCACTCTTTTTTCCAAAGTGCAAGACCTCACATTTGCTCACATTGAATTTCATCAGCCATTTCCTGGACCACTCTCCTAAATTGTCTAAATCTTTTTGCAGCCTCCCCACCTCTTCAGTACTACCTGCCTGTCCACCTAATTTCATATCATCAGCAAACTTTGCCAGAATGCCATTGGTCCCTTCATCCAAATCATTAGTATATAAAGTAAACAACTGCAGCCCCAACACTGACCCTGTGGGCCACCACTTGTCACTAGCTGCCATTCCAAAAAAGAACCTTTTATCCTAACTCTCTGCCTTCTGACAGAGGCAATCCTCAATCCATGCCAGTAGCTCACCTCAAACACCATGGGCCCTCACCTTACACAGCAGCCTCCTGTGAGGCACCTTATCAAAGGCCTTTTGGAAGTTTAGATAGAAATCATCCACTGGGTTTCCCTGGTCTAACCTACTTGTTACCTCTTCAAAGAATTCTAACTGGTTTGTCAGGCATGACCTCTCCTTACTAAATCCATGCTGACTTGTTCTAATCCGACTCTGCACTTCCAAGAATTTAGAAATCTCATTCGTAACAATGGATTCTAGAATTTTACCAACAACCACACAGACACAAGGTCTCAATTGGCGAGGGCGGGGGGGTGCATGGTGGTGGTGGTGGTGAAGGAGGAGGAGAGCAAAGGAAGCACAAGTTACTGCTACAGAATTGCCAGGTCCATTCTTTATCTATGTATCTACAGTTAATGTACACTACCAATTCTCAATGATATTTAAATAAAACCTCTCACCTTCTGTTATTTTTCTCTAACCTAGATGACAAAGGCCCCACATAGTATTTATAACCAGCTGCTTGGCCTCAGGATGTACATAAAGTATCTAGATCTGAGGACAACACATCTGAATCACTGCTTTACTACTGTAACAGAATAACACATTGTATACTACATGATATAATACCAGATAATAGTTTGATTGTGATGATTGGTTAACAACTAGTTTCAATTGGATTAATCTGCATTCAACTGGTAGAAGGTGAACTAGATGGATCTTGGTCTACTTTCATTTCACAATTCCTACATTTCAATGAAGAAGTTTAGAGAGAGGACTTTACAGTGTAGATTGGAAACTGAAAGTTCTGTGTGGCAAAATGGGGGCAGGGAGAAATATGCAAAATCTGAGCTCGTGTATCAGGAATGGAGGGCTGACAAAGGTTGCAGAGGGAGAAAGTGAGGACTGCAGATGCTGGAGATCAGAGTCAAAAGGTCAGGTGCTGGAAGAGCTGATCAGGCAGCATTCGAGGAGCAGGGGAGTTGACGTTTCAAGTATAAGTTCTTCATCAGGAATGTGATGAATGAATTCCGGATGAAGAGCTTATGCTTGAAATATCGACTCTCCTGCTCCTTGAAGATTGCAGAGGCAAGGCGAAGTGGAATTTGTGGAAAAAGAGATGGATATTGAAATTAATAGCATGCACCCATGGGTGTGCAGAACATTGTGCAGAATAGAAGATAAGTTTGAATTGAGCAGACCTGGAAAGAGGAGTTTGAATTGAGATAGGTGGTGATGCAAGCGTGGGTGAAGATTCTGGCAGTGCTGCAGATACTCTGAGGATAGAAACCGACAGACTTGGTATTAGGACAAATGTGACATTTGAAGCTCAGTTCCAATTTGAGTAAGACACTGTGGATGCATAATAATAGCAAGTTAATATTAAGGTAATAATAATATTAAATTAATTGAAGTTATTAACTTAATAACTGTTATTTGCCAGTTTGGATTTTAATTGCAAACCTCAATTAAATTTTCCACACATACTCCTGAGCACAAGGACTTATTATAAAACCCACATTCCACTGTGGTATCAGTGATATACTAAACAATGGCAATATATTTATTATTTAAGTGATTTGTTGCAGTCATGCTTGATACAGTATATTATTCATGCAATTCGTAGCATTTTTTGTCAAACAAGCCGTGTTCACAAACTGAACTGATAGTTATCAAATCTGGAAGGTGCCAAATTTTTTTTTTAGATTAGATTACTTACCAAATGTTCCATCAGAGCTGTTGAGCTGTTAGCTATCCCATCCTGGGGCTTCAGACTCTCAGTTAAACTGCAAACTTCCCTACTGTTCAAAGCCTGAAAAGTACAGCCTGTGACTCTTGTTCCATCTGTCAGGTAATTGTTTAGCTGCAGAATAATTATAGAACAAAAGGGTGAAATTATTGAACAACAACAACCCTCTATCAACATGCTTTAATTCACTGGAACCATAAACTTCCTAAATTAATATTTAAGGCATATGACTTATTAATTAATGAGACAGCAAATTGTTACTTATGGAACTCCACACCTTCATAGATCATTCTTTCTGCTGTAAGAGAGTATCATCTTGGTGCTTCATCAAAGAGCACTGGATAGCGAGGAGTTGGTCTATAAAGACACAGGTTGTTAAAGCCCAAACTTGATCTCATTTAAATCATTCATTTTGATGTTTCTCCTTCCCTCCTACTCATTTTAATTCTCAACATTTTTCTTCAAACTATGAAGATGTTACAAATGATTAGCCAAAATATCTGAAACCAATCTCCACAACGTGGTTTACACAAATTCGTAAAATTAGAAAGGAAGTGGGAACATTTGGTTTTCAGCTAAAATTCTATTCAATTTTGACTATTTTTGTCCCTCAAGTGGTTGTATGAAGGAAGTTTTTTTTATTCATTCATGGGACATAGGCATCGCTGGCTGAGCCAGCATTTATAGCCTGTCTCTAGTGGCCTTTGAGAAGGTGGGAGTGAGCTGCCTTCTTGAACTGCTGAAGTCTATGTGCTATAGGTAGATTCACAATGCCCCAAGGAAGGGAATTCAAGGACTTTGGCCCAGCGACAGTGAAAGAACGGCGATATGTTCTCCAGTCAGAATGGTGAGCAGCTTGGAGGTGGTGATGTTCCCATGTACCTGCTGTCCTTGTCCTTCTGGATGGAGGTGGCCACGGGTTTGAACAAAGAATCTTCAATGGATCATTTCCTCAGCTCTTATTATAGTGCAGGAGAGGAAGCCTTCTGAAAATAATGTTCTTCCAACCAATGATCCAGTAGGGATATCAGTTAGACCAGTATAGAAAGGACAATAATTGGGAGAGTATTCATTTGGGTGGAACAAAACTCAAATTCTATGTAATTACTGGAGGAAGACCACTGAGCTTAACCTTCACATAAAGCCAAAATGAGTAGTTATTTTGCCTCAGTAAACCCAACATTAGTGGAGTATGAATAGCTAAGATGGCTGTTCCATGAATAAAGATTATCCCTGTCTTTAAACCAAGGTTAACCCTATAGAGACAGGGTTTAAATAATATGTAGATGAGTCTCAGAGGTAGGCTGTAATGTAACTGTGACCACTGCAGTCATGTTTCAGTACCCTGCAAGAAGGTTAAAACTTGTACAATTTAAAACATGTTGCTTTGCAACCTTACCATCATAAAGAGATTATTAATGAACATCGTTTAAAAGTAGCCATGAAGTCTGGCCTGATGCTGTATAAAGAACACAAAGAACCCATACTAGAAAAAGGCAAAATACTCCGGATGCTGGAATTCTAAACAGATATAGTGAACGCTAGAGAAACGCAGCAGGTTTAGCAACATTTAGGAGACAAAAACAGAGTTAACAGCTCGAGTCTGGCATTACTGTTAGAGAGTCATAGAGTCATACAGCCTGGAAACAGACCCTTTGGTCCAACTTGACCATGCCGACCATATTTCCCAAACTAAACTAGTCCCATTTGCCTGCATTTGGCCCTTATCCCTCTAAACTTTTCCTTTTCATGTACCTGTCCAAAAGTCTTTTAAATGTTGCAACTGTACATTCATGTATCACTTCCTCTGCCAGTTTGCTGCATATACAAACCACTCTCTGTTGAAAAAGTTGCCCCTTGGCTCCCTTTTAAATCTTTCTCCTCTCACCTTAAAAATATGCCCTCTAGTTTTGAACTACCCTACTCTGGGGGAAAGACCTTTGCTATTCACTTTATCTATGCCTCTTATGACCATATAAACCTCTATAAGATTCCCCTGTCAACCTCCTATGCTCCAGTGAAAAATGTCCCAGCCTATCCAGCCTCCCCTTATAACTCAAACCCTCCAGTCCCAGTAACACGCTTGTAAATCTTTTCTGCACCCTCTCCAATTTAATAATATCCTTCCTAGCAGAGCAACCATAATTGCATACAGTACTCCAAAGTGGCCTCACCAACATGGTGCCCCAAATCTTATACTCAATGGTGTGAGCAATTATGGCACATATGCCAAAAGCCTTATTTACCCCCTGTCTACCTGTGACACAACTTTCAGGGAACAGTGTACCTGAATGCTTAGGTGTTTCTCTATTCGACACCACTCCCCAGGGCCCTATCATTAACTTGCCCTTGTTTGTTATCAAAATGCAATACCTCGCATTTATCTGAATTAAACTCACCTACCATTCCACAGCCCATTGTTCCAATTGATCAAGATCCCTTTGTAATCTTAGATGACCTTCTTCACTGTCCACTATACCACCAATATGGCTGGCCTCTCATTAATGCTGTGCATGCATTGTGTTACAAAGAATCTCCTTCTAAGCCTCATGAATGTTCCAAGTGTCTAGACTCTGTTTTAGCACTCCAATGATATGCTCAATAATCTGGTGGCAGAATGATTCTCAAAGTGCTCAGTTGTTGGCTGGGGTTTTCTCAGGACTACCATGAGCCATGATATCTGAAGGTATTCACTAGTACCTTGTAGCCAGTCATATGTACAGCCCTGGGGTTCAAAGACATGAGGAACAATCTACCAAAAATTGGTGAAGACTAGTGCTGGAAACGATCTGAGTCTCTCGCGTATTTGTAGAGTTAAACATTACAATATACATGTCGTAGCAAAGCCACACCACCAATTACTTTTTTTAATTTCACTCGTGGGACATTGGCATTGCTGGTTGGGCCAGCATTGATTGCCCATCCCTAGCTGTCTTGAGGTGGTGGTGGTGAGCTGCCTTCTTGAACCACTGCAATCCATGTGCTGTCGGTAGATCTACAATGTCATTAAGGAGTGAATTACAGGATTTTGACAAGTTACACTGAGAGAACAGCAAGATATTTCCTGGTCAGGATGTCTGCTTAGTTATACTTACTTGTACACTTATACATTTAAAACTCTTTTGCCCATAAAGTTGCTGGAAATGTAAACTGATAACAGTGACATGAAGGCAACAGGACACTCTGGAAACCACTCTGAAAATGTGTGTCCCTTTACCAATGACATTTTTAGGATTGAGAAATAACAGAGAGAGTCAAGGAGGGTAAATTAAAGGACGTGAATTGTTATATTACATAAAGGAAGAAAATAAAGATGTTTGGATTGAGAGAGAAATAAAGAGAGGGAAAGGAGGAAAAAATTGTTTAAAATTTGACATTTTTAAATTTTCCAAAATGATTCACTTCCAGAGGAATGAGAATTCACCTTTATATTTGCTCACTTTCTGAGCAAGAGAGAATGTTTGGTAGTTATTATCACATTACTAAGAGAGTATTTATGCTGTTAGTCAATGGACTTCACAGTAGGTGGCAAGTTCAATGGGCAATTAATGTGCAAATGCAGTAACTTAATGAAATTCACAGGCGATTAAGAGGAAGATGTCGTATTTGTGAAGCCAATAGTAGAACAACAAAATTGGCTGTTAAGCAGTTTCCTGTCTATGATTTGCTGTTCAGTCTGTGCATTCATATCACACATGTTAACATGTTATCATGCTATTACTTTTCCAGCAAACTCTGGACTAAAAATTCATGTTTGGATTCAATCAAATTGCCACAGATTGTTAGTTTGATCCAAATGATGATCCTTCATATGTGATTCTACGTGCTGTGTGTTGGCAGACTGTTTGACCACTTGACACAGGGATGGAAGAGGGATATGGTAATTATCCAAATCTACAGTTATAGTTCTAGCAGCAAGTGCTGGATGACAACTAAGAGCAGGTGCCATGACTGACCTATGTCCTCCCTAGATCATGGCCACTGAAGTGAATGTAGCACAGTTAGCCTTGTGGTAGCTGAAATTAGCTAACTCAGCCCAGACTGCTGTACATGGACCCTCGATACACAAACACCAAGTGCTGTCATGTGCTAAGCTTCTACCTGTACCCAGTTCCATGAAGGATGAGTCTGGCCATGTTGCCAAAGAATACTCAAAGTAGTTGGACAGTACTGTATCACCTATGTCTCATGGTAAATTGTGTCCAAAGAAAATCTTGGACTGCAAATCCATTAGGCAGTGGTCAGCATATAACATCCTTTAAGCCCTTTGGGGAAAGGAGAAGGTCAATCATGCTGCAGACTGAGCAGACTATTAAAATAAGTTAGCAGAATACATCATCATCAGAACTTCCAAACAAGCACCAAAACATAGCTTGCCTCGTCATGAGATGGGCACTCCCCATCAGATCATCACGCATATCCAAAGTCTGTGTACGAATGCATCTTGTGCTTGAGATGACAGCACTGGTGAAGTGACAGTCACACATCTCCTCCTGAAATATGCCTTTGCAAAGAAGAGAGGCAGTATTTTTTTGTTGGGGTTCATCTCAAGTGGCTTAGCGACACAGGACGCATCAGGACAACATCAACTGCACCCAGAAGATTATCAACTTTGTCTGCCCAAACCTGCTATTGTCCTTTACCGATGGTTGCAGGCTGACACACACCAAGGTCTAGGACTACACACTAAGGAAGCCCTAAGATTTAGGGCAGCCATTGCAAAGGCACAGTGGGAATAGGGCACTGTCTAAAGGTTTTCAGTCATAGTATACCAGAGAACTGGTAACTTATAGAACACCAGAGGCTGTAGACTAGTCAGTGAATGTGTATAGTAAAGTGTCACCTGTACTGCAAATGGTGAGGCACCTAGGAGTGTAGCATAATGCTTAATGGAAAAAAAGTTATATTTTATTGAATACACCTGTATTTAAGCAAATAAAAAGCCCAATGTAAATGGCTCGGTAGTAATGCATACCCTCAAAGGTGAGCAGATATTCAACCATATGCCCTTGAAACCTATCTTGAATTGGAGGCATTTTCCAAATTTTCATCATATTTAATTAAATTTTAAAATTAATTCCTGCCTGGAGCAAAGCTACTTGATGGAAAACATAATCCTTCAAAAGCTTCAAATAAACTAATAGCCCAAAAAGCTGTTAGGTGTCTACTAGAAAACAAGTGCAAAAGAGAACTAGATTAAACTACGATTGAATTACACAGGCTGGATATTCCAGAGCACATCCCTTTGGAAAGAGATCCAACACATTCAGATAATGGTCCTGCAAATTAATTGCATTGTAAGCAGATATTTGCTTAGGGTCTCAAAATTATTCTTTAATAGGATTACTAATCTGATCACATTGTGTAAATGGAATGAGAAGCAGGATGCAATTATTTTAATCCCTATTACACGCTTGCCCAAGCACAAAGAAAAAATTGAATTATCCAGCACCTTTTGACAATGTCTGATGGTAATACATTCTGCTTTCTTATATAAAAACCACAAAATTGAAACAAGGTATATGGATGTCTCTATGAAAGAAGGAGCAAAACTTTGACCTGCTCTTGGGAAATAAAGAAGAGCAAGTGACTGAGGTGTCACTGCAGGGAACACTTTGGGGCAAGTGATCACAATTTTATTCATTTTAAAATAGAGATGGAAAGGATAGACCAGATCTAAAAGTTGAAGTTCTAAATTGAAGGAAGGCAAATTTTGATGCTATTAGGCAAGAACTTTCAAAAGTTACTTCCAGGCAAAGGGTTGGCTGGTGGGGAAAGTGAGGACTGCAGGTACTGGAGATCAGAGCTGAAAATGTGTTGCTGGAAAGGCGCAGCAGGTCAGGCAGCATCCAAGGAGCAGGAGAATCGACGTTTCAGGCATGAGCCCTTCTTCAGGAAGGATTGGCTGGTAACTTGGAGGCCTTCAAAAATGAAATAATGAGAGTCCACAGACAGTATGTTCCTATTAGGGTGAAGGGCAAGGCTGCTAAGTGTAGACAATGTTGGATGACTAGATAAATTGAGGTTCTGGTCAAGAAAAAGAAGGAAGCATATGCCAGATATAGACACCAGGGATCAAGTAAATCCCGAGAAGAGTATAAGAGCAGCAGAGGTATACTCAAATCAGGAGGGCAAAAAAGGGGTATGAGATAGCTTTGACAATCAGGGTGAATTAGAATCCAAAGGATTTCTAAGAATATGTTAAGGACAAAAGAATAATTAGAAAGAGAATAGGCCCCCCTCAAAGATAGGAAAAGGTCGGCTTTGTCTGGAATGCAGGAGATGGGGGAGATACTAAATGAGTATTTTGCATCGAAACAGCAAATGCTGGAGATCACAGAGGGTCAGACAGCATCCATGGAAAGAGAACAAACTAATGTTTCGAGTCTAGATGATGTTTCCTGTGAAGAAGAATATGGAAGCTAGAGAACTTGGAGGAATATATAGCGATTTATTCTTGAAAAGAGTCCATATTACGGAGGAGGAGATGCTGAATGTCTTAAAATGCATAAGTATGGATAAAACACCAGAACCTGATCAGGTGTACCCAAGAACTTTATGAGAAGCTAACAAAGTGATTGCTGGGCCCCTTGCTGAGATACTAGTATCATCGATAGCCAGAGGTGAGGCGTCAGAAGATGGGAAGTTGGCTAACGTGGTGCCATTATCTAAGAAAGGTGGTAAGGACAAGCTAGGGAACTATAGAAGGTGAGCCTGACATCGGTAATGGGCAAGTTTTTGGAGGGAATCCTGAGGGACAAGATTTACATTTATTTGGAATGGCAAGGACTGATTCGGGATAGTCAACATGGCTTTTTGCGTGGGAAACCATATCTCACTAACCTGATTGAGTTTTTTGAAGAAGTAACAAAGAGGATTGATGAGGGCAGAGCGGTGGACACGATCTATACAAACATCAGTAAGGCATTCGACGAGGTTCTGCATGCTAGACTGATTAGCAAAGTTAGATCACATGGAATACAGGGAGAACTAGCCATTTGGATACAGAACTGGCTTGAAGGTAGAAGACAGAGGGTAGTAGTGGACAGTTGCCTTTCAGACTGGAGGCCTGTGATCAGCAGTATGCCGCAACGATTTGTGCTGGGTCCACTGCTTTTCGTCATTTATATAAATGATTTGGATGTGAACATAGGACGTATAATTAGCAAGTTTGCATATGACACCACAATTGGTGGTATAATGGACAGACAAGAAAGTTATCTCAGAGTATAACAGGACCTTGATCAGATGTGCCGATGGGCTGCAGAGTGGCAAATGGAGTTTAATTTACATAAATGTGATATGCTGCATTTTAGTAAGGCATATCAGGGCAGGACTTATACAATTAACGGTAAGGTCCTAGGGAGTGTTGCCGAACAAAGAGACCTTGGCGTGCAGGTTCATAGTTCCTTGAAAGTGGAGTCGCAGGTAGATAGGATAGTGAAGGTGTTTGGTACGCTTGCCTTTATTGGTCAGTGCATTGAGTATTGGAGTTGGGAGGTCAAGTTGCTGCTGCACGGGACATTGGTTATGCCACTTTTGGAATACTGCATTCAATACTGGTCTACCCACTGGAGGAAAGATGTTGTGAAACTTGAAAAGGTTCAGAAAAGATTTACAAGGACGTTGCCAGGGTTGGAGGGTTTGAGCTATAGGGAGAGGCTGAATAGGCTGGGCTATTTTCCCTGGAGTGGTGACCTTAGAGAAGTTTATAAAATTATGAGGAGCATGTATAAGGTGAAAAGCCCAGGGTAGGGGAGTTGAAAACTAGACGGCATAGGTTTATGGTGAGAGGGGAAAGATTTAAAAGGGACCTAAGCGGCAACTTTTTCACACTGAGGATAGTCCATCTTTGGGACGATCTGCCAGAGGAAGTGGTGGAGACTGGTACAATTACAACATTTAAAAGGTATCTGGAAGGGTTTATGGGACATGGGCCAAATGCTGGTAAATGGAACTAGATTAATTTAGGATATCTGGCATGGATGAGTTGGGCTGAAGGATCTGTTTCCATGCTGTACATCTCTATGACTCTAAGTGAATGCTCTTAGTCACAAAGGATTGATGGATTGTCCTGGGAGTCTGGGCTGGAATTGCTTTACAGTACTGAAAAAAAAAATTGTGCTTGATATCTTCCTTCTTTACATCACAGAAAAACATTTTCACTCTGAAAGACATTGACAGCTATTTCAGCCAGAAATGTACCCATGTTGGCAAACTGCTTTTTCGGCATCATACAGCATCCTAAGCTTCCAGTTTGGTGT
Source organism: Chiloscyllium plagiosum (assembly GCF_004010195.1). NCBI lineage: Eukaryota > Metazoa > Chordata > Chondrichthyes > Orectolobiformes > Hemiscylliidae > Chiloscyllium > Chiloscyllium plagiosum. The sequence continues at coordinate 64,724,581 of NC_057727.1, forward strand.
AATGATGTCCCAGCACTCTCTATACTAAGGAGAATCAGGTTAATGCCCTGTGCTTAAAAGGGTCATGGCAAACTCCAACCGACATACAAAATATGCTTGGCTGAAGGTGGTGCTAGGAGGAGCAAGTGTTCATAGAATTTAGTCTACAGACTAACCACAATCCTCCTTCCCACATTCTCTACATCCCTGAGAGATGCCATATCAATACAATTTTCTTTTTATTTTCCTCAGCACAAAACAATGATATTTTCGATTTTGTTGGAGGAACAGACGTGCAGAGTATTTTTTAAATGGTGAGAGGTTGATTAGTATAGATGTGCAAAGTAACATTAGATTAGATTACATTACATTACAGTGTGGAAACAGGCCCTTCGGCCCAACAAGTCCACACCGACCCGCCGAAGCGCAATCCACCCATACCCCTACATTTACCCCTTACCTAACACTACGGGCAATTTAGCATGGCCAATTCACCTGACCTGCACATCTTTGGACTGTGGGAGGAAACCAGAGCACCCGGAGGAAACCCACGCAGACACGTGGAGAACATGCAAACTCCACACAGTCAGTGGCCTGAGGCGGGAATTGAACCTGGGTCTCTGGCGCTGTGAGGCAGCAGTGCTGACCACCGTGCCGCCCACCTGGACACTATCCCAAGGGTTGCCACTGAAATGTTCAATGATGGTCAGGTGAACTGGGGCCGGGTGGTGAGCTTCATCGCCTTCGGGGCAGTGATGGGTGATCACCGAGGTGTCCTTGTCAATAAGTCACTAATATCTAACGTACAGGCATAGCAAGGTATTAGGAAGGCCTATAATATGTTAGTTTTTATCAGATAAGGATTTGAATACAGGAAGAGTGAAGTTTAGCTCAATTGCATAACAGCATAGTTAGATTGCATCTGCACTTTTGGTCTCTTTATCTCAGGAATGATATTATTGCCATACAGAAATTGCAACAAAGGCTCTTTAGGTGCATCCCTAGAATGGTGGGTCTGTCCAATGAAAAAAGATTGTGCCTGTATTCTCTAGAGTTTGGAGTTTTTACTCAGTAGCACATTTCCTGGTTCAGACCACACGCCAGATCCCGTATCTCCCACCAGCTGACTGGTGGGGTAGAATCTGAATATCTACCTACCCTACCCTACCTTCCACCCTACCTCTTGCACTGGATTACACCTCTTCCCACCCTACCTCTTGCACTGGATTACACCTCTTCCCACCCTACCTCTTGCACTGGATTACACCTCTTCCCACCCTACCTCTTGCACTGGATTACACCTCTTCCCACCCTACCTCTTGCACTGGATTACACCTCTTCCCACCCTACCTCTTGCACTGGATTACACCTCTTCCCACCCTACCTCTTGCA
>NC_057727.1:64726573-64728205 GCF_004010195.1 Chiloscyllium plagiosum
CTCTATGCTACTCTATCCCCACCCCCACCCTCCTCTAGCTTATCTCTCCATGCTTCAGGCTCTCTGCCTTTATTCCTGATGAAGGGCTTTTGCCCGAAACGTCGATTTCGAAGCTTTTCGGATGCTGCCTGAATTGCTGTGCTCTTCCAGCACCACTGATCCAGAATCTGAATATCTACCACAACCTCAAAACTTGATAAGCAAGGCATCTAGTAGTCTGCTCTTCTAATACCTTCAGAATCTTAAATTTGTATTTGTTGTTTGTTACACTGGGTCCAGTGGGGAAAGTATGGAAGTAGTGAAAGGGTCTTACTATTAAAGCAGTACACCCCAGTGAATAATTGCCATTTTAAATGAGAATTGTATTGGGCCAGAGCCTTGTCCACTGCCCGATTTTTAATGGATCTGGTCACAAAGAAGCCAAACCAAAGTAGCTGGTTTTTGAACTCAGAAGGGATCTGGATTGCTATTGTTGTAGGAAAACGCTCAGACCCCCATTCTTGCATTTAACTTGCTAGCAACTGTCCCAACAGTACAAGCCTTCCAGTCACTGAGCAGCACAGGCTGCCCATATTGCTCCCAGTTGCTTGCCAACATGATGTTTCAGACACTGGCTGCTTTTCACTGCAACTATGAATGATCAGAGAACTCTCTGCAAGTTGGTCACCTAGTCACAATCCTTTGTATCGATCACCTTATTCTATGCGTTCTAACAACATGTTTGAAATCAAGAATTTAATGGAAGTTTTTTTTGTTTGTCTGTGGATAGCATTTTAGTGTTTTTGAGTTTTCTTAATAATTTGGCTGTCGGACATCACACTAGCTTGTTGAGGAGTGCAAATATTCTACATTTTCAAGCAACCTATTCTAGCTTTAAGACCAATGTTGGTTTTCAGTTACACTTCAAACTTAAATTGAAATTGTAATAGAATCACAGTCATGCAGCACAGAAACAGACACTTCGGTCCAACGAGTTTATGCCAATCAAGTTTCCCAAACTATTCCCATTTGCCTTCATTTGGCCTATATCCTTGTAAACCTTTCCTATTTATGTACCTGTCCAAATGTTTTTAAAAGTTGTAACGGTACCTGCATCCAACCCTTCCTCTGGCAGTTTATTCCATATACAAATCACCCTCTGTGGGAAAAAGTTGCCCCTCAGGTCCCTTTTAAATCTTTCACCTCTCACTTTAAACCTACACCCTCTAGTTTTGAACTCCCCTACCCTGGGCATAGGACGTTGGCTATCCAAATATGCGCAAGTTAGGTGAATTAGCCACATTAAATACCCCATACTGTTCAGGGATGTGTAGGTTAGGTGCATTAGTCAGGGATAAAGGTAAAATAAAAGGATGGGGGAATGGGTCTGGGTGGGTTAATCTTCAGAGGGTCATTGTGGACTTGTTGGGCCAGATGCCCTGTTTCAGCCCTGTAGGGATTCTATGATTCATCTTATCTATGCCCCTGGTGATTTTATAAACCTCGATAAGGCCAACACTCAACTTTTATGCTCCGTTGAAAAAAAATCCTAACTTATCCAGCCGGCACGGTGGCACAGTGGTTAGCAGAGACCTGGGTTCAATTCCCACCTCAGGCGACTGACTGTGTGGAGTTTGCACGTTCTCCCCATGT
>NC_057727.1:64728265-64740219 GCF_004010195.1 Chiloscyllium plagiosum
CTGTTTCCACACTGTAATCTAATCTAATCTCTCCTTATATCTCAAACCCTTCAGTCCCAGTAATATCCTCGCAAATCTTTTCTGCACCCTCTCCACTTTAATAATATCCTTTCCTATTTATGTACTTGTCCAAATGTTTTTAAAAGTTGTAACGGTACCTGCATCCAACCCTTCCTCTGGCAGTTTATTCCATATACAAATCACCTTCTGTGGGAAAAAGTTGCCCCTCAGTTCTTTTGGAGAACTGTGCACTGTACTCCAAAAGTCACTTCATCAATATCCTGCAATACACAATGATCTCAGCATTGAAGACGAGCATGCCAAATGCCTTCTCATTTGAAGAAATAATAGAGGACTGGTGAAAGCAGAGCGGACCTATATGGACTTCAGTAAGGTATTCAACACGTACTGCATGGTAGACTGGTTAGCAAGGTTAGATCACATGGAATACGGGGGAACTAGCCATTTGGATACAGAACCGGCTCAAAGGTAGGAGATGGAGAGTGGTGGAGGCAGGTTGCATTTCGGACTGGAGGTCTGTGACCAGCAGTGTGCCACAAGGATCGGTGCTGAGTTCACTGTTTTTTGTCATTTATATAAATGATTTGGATGTGAATATAGGAGGTATGGTTAATAAGTTTGCAGATAACACCAAAATTGGAAGCGTTGTGGAAGCCAAGAAGGTTACCTCAGAGTACAATGAGATTTTGATCAGATGGACAGAGTTGGGAGGTCATATTGAGGCTGTACAGGACATTGGCTAGGCCACCTTTGGAATACTGTGTTCAGTTCTGGTCTCCCTGCCATAGGAAGGATGTTATGAAACTTGAAAGGGTTCAGAAGAGACTTTCAAGGATGTTGCCTGGGTTGGAGCTATAGGGAGAGGCTGAATAGGCTGGGGCTATTTTCCTGCAGATCCAGAGGCTGAGGGACAACCTTACAGAAGTTTATAAAATCATGAAGGGTGTGTATAAGGTGAACAGCCAAAGTCTTTTCCCCAGGGTACAGGAATCGAAAACTCAAGGGCATAGGTCTAGGGTGAGGGGAAATATTTAACTGTGACCTAAGCGGCAGCTTTTTCACACAGACAGTGGGGAATGAATGGAATGCACTGCCAGAGGAAGTGGTGGAGACTAGTACAATTATAATATTTAAAAGGATGGGTACGTGAATAGGAAGGGTTTAGAGGAATATGGGCCAAATGGGACTAGATTAATTTAGGATATCTGGTCACTATTTATTGAATTGGACCGAAGGAGCTGTTTTCATGCTGTACATCTCCATGACTCTTAACTACCTGTCAACCTGCGATGTAACTTTCAAAGAAATATGTATCTGAATCCAGAGGTCTCTGTTTCACAACACTTTCCAGTAACTGTGTAAGATTAATTTATTTATAAATTCTAGACACATTTGTCTTGCTCTCATTTTTTCAATTATAGGAGTGAACTTCTCTGCTTTGGCTCTCACTGTGAAAATGCCAATCAATTCCACTATCTTATTAACAGAGTTTAATGAACAGATCCAGCCATCTCAACTGCCATGGCTTGCCTTGATATTTACATGTGACACTGCCAGGTAGATTGATTGAGGCCAGAAACCTTGCAACCTTTAAAAAGTACTTTAATGAGTACCTGAAGTCTCACAACATTAAGACTATAGGCCTAGTGTGGGAAAAATGGGACTAGTCTAAGTAGTAAGCTATTTTTGGCAGTACAGACTCAATGGGCTGAAGAACCTCTTCTACACTATATGATTCTAAGATGTTCAAAGCGTGCTTGTTGTATTTGCATAGAATTTAGCTGGGATACAGGCTATTTTTAAAACTGCATCTGATTTTACACCCCTTAAAATTGGACTTGTGTACAATAGGACCAAATGAGGTGGGGTGTTGCTGCAAATTAGCAGCCCAACCATTAAAACAAAAAATAGAAAGGTGAGAGAAGGGAAATGGGCTGCCACCTCACCGTCATTTGTTTCCACGATTGCATAACATTTTAACCCATTCCTTCATACATGGTGACTCAATTCAAAGGGATACTACGAAGACAAAAATAGAAACAAATACCCTGGTAAACAAAGTCATTTTGGGAAAGACCCCTCTTAACATTCACTTTGCACTTCTTACAAAGGAATGGACAGCCTAGCTGGACACAAAAAGCACTCAAGCAAGACAGACTACAATATATGACAGGTGGTCATTTATTTTGTTTATACATAGCTGAAAGGCACTGACTGAATGGCTCAGTACAGCTTCAGTAAACCAATTGAATTCAGATACACAATGATCAGGAATAAAATCTTAGTCAAGCAGACAGATCTAAATCTTACAGGCTTCTAGCACCATCTTAAGTGTGATACAAATAACAGGATACATCTCAGACACCAATATTGAACTTTTAAGAATTACAAACACAAACAAACAAAGCTTTGTGGGCTTATTCAGGAAAAAAGCACATGGTGCTTGATTATTGTTGGAGTTCATTTAATTTGCTGTTTTGTTTTAATTGTAAGACTATCCTTTGTCATCCAAGTATGGCAGGACTGGCCCTTAGAATACAAACATTTTTCATCATCAGTCTGCCAACAGTAATTCTCTTCAGTCCCTAGAGATATTCTCAGAGTTTAAAGAAAGTCTGGAGCTCATTAAAGTTTTCCTTTTGAGTTTGATTTCAATGACACATCATCCTTTGTTTAAAGTAATAGTCTATGTCTATCAAATCCTTTGGTCTCTTAAGTCTAAGACCACAACCCAGCCTCTAGTTGCTTCAGTCAGACAAAAGTAACAAGGAGAGCCTGGGTGACAATACTGTACAGGAAGAATCTCATGTCTGCTTGAGTAGTTCTGTTTATGGCACAAAGTCACAAGGACACTTGTCCATACCCAGGATCACAGTATACTCTGCCAGGGATTCTCTCACCATAAAGTAATTTCTAAATTGATTGTTGAAGCTGAAGATAATTGAATAGACCCCAAGATCTTATTTGTAGCTGGGACAATATATTTGGGAATGAAATTGGTCAGGACATCAGGCAGTATCACATTAATTGTCTGTTATACACTGTTTATATATAGTCTGGTCATTTACTTTAATAAATTAAATATTAAGTGCAGTTGGCAACTCTGAACTTGTCCATTAGTCCCCTGCACATTGAAGCTCACCCTGTTGAGTACAGAACAGCCTGAGGTAGTGATAACTGAGAAAGGGTCTTGATCATATAGATGCTTTCCAAGCCATCATCCTCAATGCAAACAATGTGCAATCAGTAATAAAGAAATCTCTCAATAAATGAAAGATGAGATATTCACGCAATACTGCAGGAACACACAGATACACGCATGTAGGAAGTAATAACATTAAATATTTACAAAATAATTGATTTGGAATCTGCAAGTTGAGAAGAAAACAACACAATTAAAATTGCATCTACATCAATAAACAAACAAATTATTAACAAGACTGTGGGTTGCCATCCCTTTCATTGTAAATTCTACATAGGAGAGAATTAAGGGAGGTTGGGATAACTTGGGATAAGGAATATCATCAGACATGAAACAAGGTCACAAGCAACTATAGGATTAAGCATGATTGGTTTAAAGCAATCCCTAGTAATGGAAATGTTGATTTGTACACAGCTTCACTTTATTTGTGGCTTACATGTACATAGCTTGCTTCTATTTTGACGAATATTTCCTTGAATCTCAATCAGTAAGCAAAAGGAACATCGACTGTACACTACAACCAAAATGCAGCACTACTCACTGCAGTGCTGACTTGCAAAGGAGGAACACACAGGGACATTTCATTATAGGTTAAACTTAGACCCTAAAAAGTGGCAGATAATGTTAATTGAGCAAGCTGGAAAATCAATGTTGAGATTTGCTTTCCAAGCTTCCAGCATGAATTAGTAAATTCTTTAAACTGGAGTCCAATCTCAAAGTTTAGACCTTATATTGATCTGTGCCCACTTTGACATCAATCACCTGCATTGATGATTGGTCTTTGTGTAATGGCTCAAGTTGTTTTCTTGACCGTTCCACTGAAGTAAACTTTCAGATAGGTTGAAATCCAGGTCATTGCTGAGCACTGACAGATTACACAGAAAGGTTCGTCACGGCTGCATCCTCTTTTTCTTCAGGTAGGCATTAGACATCTGATTCATGAGGACCAATGCCAACAGGACTGGGAAGCAGACTGCGAGGTACCAATTAATACCAGTCACTGTCTCAGTGAACCATGTTGAACACATGCCCAGCAGTAGACTGGTGCAGCCCAGCAGGTAGCCAACCAATCCTGAAGTAGCATGATAGACTTTCATTTTGGATAGGGACCAGTTCTTCATCATTTTGGGGTATAGAAGTGAAATTCCACCGATGCATTGCATACAAATGTAAAGGACGGTTATCAGACCAACCAGACCATGCCAGCTGGTAAAATGTGGTTTGTCATTCAGGTATTTGTTAAAGCTAATAATGGTCAAACCCAGAACAGCACACAATGTGGCCATCCCTTGCAACAACCAGTGGGCTCGAACTTTGATTTTCCTTGAGTAAGACATAATAAGGGAAGTCTCTGGAGAGAACAGCAGAATGGCTTGAGTCATAATGAAGGAAAACTAGGAAAAAACAGAAACACAATTAAATTTCTGCTCATTAAAACTCCTGTAAATCCTCCTTTTCTGTTTCTTTTGTCCTTGCAATTTGGTTAAATATCTGAAAGAGAAAGTTGAAATTCCTTGGCACAGCTTTCCTTATAGATATGCTCTACCCCATTGTATCAGTCAGGTCATATCAACAATTATTCCCACTATGGCAGACCTATGGCTCTTGGGTTCTATTAGGCTTCAGCTTTTACTGAAATCAACATATTTTCTCCCATCTTACTTCTGAAGTCTTAACATCAAAAAGCTCAAGTCACTGGTAATTTTAGTCCTCTCCCTCAAATAGACAGCTATGTACATGCCAATCAAAGCCCTCTGAAACCTCACTGTAACAAACTACATCAAGAAACATTCTGCATTAGCTTTTCAAAGATGGCTAGCCCTGAAAGTGCATCTTTCAGTAGTTTCTCTCCTACCTCCTCTCATATTCCTATCTCCTGGTATATCTTGTTCACACCTGTTCCCCTAACTTTATTCATGCTATACAGCTGACCGGACAACTTCTCCTGGCTGCAAAAGCAGGGCATTGAAACAAAAATATAAATGCTGAAAATATTTAACTAGAGGTAAAAGTATTACCTCTGCTTTTCTTTCCAAATCCTATGTGAGCTGAGTGTTCCCAACATTTTCTGTTTTAAAATTTGCCTTCCATTGATGATGGGCATTGTTTGCTAGTCCAATGTTTATTGCTCATCCCTCACTACACTTGAGAAGGTGAACTTGAGCCGCTGTCCTTTGGGAGTAGGATGTTTTGGAAGGAGTTCCAGGATTATAACTCAGCAATATAGAAGGAACAATGAATTAGTTTCAAGTTAGGATGGTGACAGATAAACCGGGATCTTGCAGTTAGTGGTAGTTCCATGCATCTGCTGACTTTGTTCTTTCTAGGTGGTAGAGATCCCAGGTTTCAGTGGTGTTGTCAAAGGAGTTGCAGTGCACCTTGTAGATGGTGCCACTCTGAGCCAGTGAAGGAGGGAGTGGATCTTTAAGGTGGTGTTTTGGATGCTGATTAAGAGGGTTGCTTTGTCCTGGAGAATATTGCCCTCATCCAGAAAGGCAGGAACACTCTCACTCACTTCTTACTTGTGCACTAAAGCTCCTAGATAGATTTGGGGAAGTCAGGAGGGGAGACACTTGCTGCAGGATTCCAGCCTTTCATGCATCTTCTAGGTACAGTGCTTATGTGGCTAGTCCAGTTAATGTTCCTAGCCAATGGTGACCCTATCTTGGGTGTTGATAATGAAGTGTTTAGCAATAGCAATGCCATTAAAAATAGTTAGAATTTCTTTTATTGGAGAAATTTTGAAACTTCAAGCAAACAATGATTTATACAATAGGAGAAGAGGATGCTGATTGTTTGGGAAGTTGACTGATGAACCAAAACACTGTCAATGAGAAAGCAATTGGACTTTTGAGATGAAGCAGTTAACATTCATTCCTGATGAAGGGCTCTTACCTGAAAGATCAATTCTCCTACTCCTTGGATGCTACCTGACCTGCTGTGCTTTTCCAGCAGCCCACTCTCGACGATACAAGAAACCAAAGATTGGCAGTTTACAGTTTCTGCTTCATCTGAAGGACAACCATGGTCCAACCAATCTGTACCATCTTCTCTTGCTGCATGAGTTGGTGCTCCCTTTCTAAATTTGATTTCTTGCAAGTCATTACTGATAAGACTTGCAATGTCTTATGACAATGAAAGATTAAACATTGTTTCTCCTCTTATCAATATTTAAGCTCCATATTATCAAGCAACCGTTTTGTAAGATTATCAGCAATTTAGTAAATAGAGCCCTGGCCATTAACATACTTTGCAAACTTGGTGCAGAAATAGAACATATCCAATAAGGCTGTCATGTAGGCAACAGCCATCCTGATCATATTATTGTTCACAATGTATCATTACAAACGCACTGAAAGTGCCTGGTCTTCCTCAAATTATCCTGGAATGGTAAAATATCCCAAACATTTGAATAGGTTAAAAAAGCAATTTCATATTGCTACTATACAAATGGCTACAACAGTAATGTTTTCCATTAACAATTTGCTGATGCTAGTCTAAAAAGATGCTCTGCCTTCCATACAATTGAGCAATGTCCTGTATAAATGTCAGAAACAGCTCAATAACAGGAAAGTAGACACTATGTCTCAGTGATTGGCTGTTGAACCAAACACAATGTTCTCTTAGTAGTTCATAATAAACAATAAACAGATTGTACTTCACAAATTCTTTGCTTGCAAAACCCAAAACAAAACATCCACTGTGAGATGCGGTAACACAGTTGGACAACACTTGCTGAACAATTGCAAGTGTACTAATCGCAACAATCAATTTAAGTTAATCAGTTGAATTTATGAAGTCATTCATTTACTTTAGTTATGAGCAAAATACATTCATATCAAATTCCATCCCCAAGGGCTCTGAGAGTCTATCTACAGGACATGGGACGCAGCAGTTCAAGAAGGTAGCTCATGGCCATCTTCTCAAGGTCAACTAGGAAGAGCAATAAATACTGGTTTGCCAGCGACGCCTATACCTCATGAGTGAATAAATAAAACAAAAAATGCAGTGACCCATTCTCTGCACTGGAGTATGCTCAAGCCTATATCGCCAAAATTAAAATTGTTCCTTTTTCCCTTCTTTCTTTGGTCTCCCAATCCAAAACAAACTAGGCAACACTCAGCTCCCTTTCTCCATCCCCCACATCTGGTTGGAAAATCGAGTGGCACCTACTCTCTCATGTACCATACTCGGGATGTTAAAACTGGTGGAGTAGTGGAGTTTATATTCCTCGAGATAAGCTTCAACTCACACCCAGCCTGAAATATGGAACACAAATCACAGTCTTATGCCATTTGACCCATTGTGCCTGTGCTAACTTAAGTCCAAAGCAAGAACTATTCTTTTTTAAAACCTCCACCTGTGTGATAGCAAGAGGTAGAGGTGGTGCAAGATCTCATGATGCAACTGTGCTTTACAACAAAGTTAAAAATCAGGATCTCAACTACCTTTCGGGACAGGGAGAGGATAAAGTGGGAGGGCAGTGGATGTATTGATACTATCACTGAACTAGTAATCCAGAAACCCAGGCTAATGCTCTGGGACCGTAAGTTCGAAACCCATCATGGCAGATGGTGAAATTTAAATTCAATTAAGTCAGGAATGAAAAGCTCATGTAATGGCAACCATGATACCACTGTCATTAAAACCCAGCTTTAATAATGTTCCTCAGGGCAGGAAATCTGTCATCTTGTCAGTGACTCCAGACAAACAGCACTTTGGTTGACTTAACTGTAACCTGAAACAGTCCTAGCAAGTCATTCAGATCAAGGGGATAGGCAATAAAGTCGAGAAGTGTGGCACTGGAAAAGCACAGCAGGTCAGACAGCATCTGAGGTGCAGGAGAATCAATGTTTCGGGCATGAACCCTTCATCAGGAGTAAAGCAGGTGGTGCAGCTGGCTACACCCATATCAAACGAACAAACCTTTTTAAATTGTGAAGAGTGGGAATGATGTTTTTGAGTTGCAAATGTCACTAATACAAAGTCACTGCCTCATGTCCTCTTCTCCAATGAGTTTCGCTCAATTACACCAGAGAGAAGGGGTGACGAAGACACCAAACATTTATGATTGAGTCTGCTATCTATTCCTGAACGAAGAATGATGGTATATTTGGGAGAGGATTGGAACAGGGAAAGGTAGTATAGGTGGAAGCGAAATATTGAAACCCTTTTCTTGGTGAGAAGTATAGCCTCCAAAGGAAAGTGATTAGTCCAAAGAGCAGTCTCTAATGAAGATCTCTACACACAACTTGCAAGTACGTATTACTTACAGCAACAGCCATCAGGAATGGATGCCAAGAAAATAAACCTAGAACAGGAAAAAAAATCAAAGCATCAAATGTTGCTTAAGGTACATTCCAATGAACACCTCCTTTAAAACGCTGGGTCACAAGTAGAATAACAGTAATTTACTGGGCTACTAGACTCATCTTGCAGGTGCTGGCACTTTCTAAAAAGGATAATATGCATGAAGACATTTGAAGTATGTTTCAGAGAGATTGACCCAGTATTGACTGCTTCTACTAATGTGCTGTCGTATGTGGAAACAAGTGGAGTGGACTACGTGGAACAGTACAGTACAGGATCAGGCCCTTTTACCCACTATGTCTGTGCCATTTTAAACTAATCGCATCTGCTGGCACATGGTCCACGTCTCTACATACTCTGCCTGTTTATGTGACCGTTGAAGTACCTCAAACTTTCTATTTGTTTTTACCATCTTCCCTGGCAGCACATTCCAGGCACTTACCACACTGTTTAAAAAAACATTTCTTGCACATCTTGAAAATTTCCCCCTCTTGCGTTAAACACTTGGCCTCTAGTACTTGACATTTCCACTGTGGGGGAAAAAAACTAACCATCCACCCAATCCATGCCTCTCACAGTTTTATATATTTCTATCAGGTCACCCCCTCAGCCTCCAACATTCTTGAGAAAACAATTCAATTTCTCCTCACAGCTAACACATCCTACTCCCCCTTGTTCACGACCCCACCGTGATCCATCAGGCCAAAATCACTCACACTGTCCATGCCCTCATTGCCTCCAATTATCTCCCCTCCACTGCCTCCAATCTCATAGTCCAAAGCCCCGTACTGCCCAAATCTACCTACTCCCCAAGATCCGCAAGTCCAACTACCCCAGCCGACCCATCATCTCAGCTCACTCCTGTCCCACTCAACTTATCTCATCTCCATCCTCTCCCCTTTGGTTCAGGCCCTTCCCACCTATATCCATGACACCAACCATGCCCTCCACCTCTTCAGTAACTTCCTGTTCCCCGGCCCCCTGCGTTCACCTTCACTTTGGACGTGTAGTCCTTATTGACGTCCATACTTGACAAGGATGGCCTCCAGGCCCTCAGCTTCTTCCTCTCGACCGACCTATCCAGTCCCCCTCCACCACTACCCTCTTATACCTTGCCAAACTGGTCCTCACCCTTAATAACTTTTCTTTTAATTCCTCCCATTTCCTCCAAATCCAGGGGATGGTCACGGGCACTTGGATGGGCACCAGCTACATCAACAGTCCCTCTTCAATACCTACACAGGCACTGTGCACACACTCTTCCCCCATTACATCAACGACTGCATCAGTGCAGCATCCTGCACCCAGTCTGAATTGGAACAATTCACTGACTTCGCTCACAACTTCCATCCCGCCCTCAAATTCACTTGGTCCATGTCAGACACCTCCCTCCCATTTCTTGACCTCTCCATTTCCATCTCCAAAGACATTCTCCAGTGGACATTTACTACAAACCCACAGACTTTCACAACTACCTGGATTTCACCTACTCCAACCCAGTATCCTGCAAGAACTCCATCCTATTCTCCCAATTTCTGTCTCTGCTCAGACAAGACGACAGTCCATGCCAAGCATCCCAGATGTCCATGTAATTCGAACAACAGGCTTTTCCCCGCTGTCATCCAGACAGTCCTCCACTGCACCACCGCCATTCCCTGTTCCACTGCTCTAAATCAGTTCCCCTCCAAATATAATGAAGACAGAGTTTCCCTTGCCCTCATCTACCACACCACCAGTCTCCAAATCCAACGCATCATCTTTAAACATTTCCGCCAACTGTAACTGTACCCCACCACCAAGAGCAGCTTTGCTTTCCCCACCCCTTTCTGCATTCCGCAAGGACCATTCCCTTCGACAGTGCTTGGTTTGTGCCACTCTCCCCACTAATCACCCTGAACCCCCAGGTACCTTTCCCTGCAACCGCAAAAGATGCAAAACTTGCTGGTACACCAACCCTCCCTCACCTCCATCCAGGGCCCCAAACAGTTCTTCCAGGTGAAACAGAGGTTCACCTGCCTCTCTTCCAACCTAGTTTACTGCATCAGGTGCTACCGACGTGGTCTTCTCTACATCGGGGAGACCAAACGTAAACCTAGGGAACTGCTCACCGAACATCTCAGCCAGGCCTGCAGGGGCCGACTGGATCTCCCAGTCACCGCCCGTTTTAATTCCCCTTCCCAATTCCTTTCTGGCATGATCATCCTTAACCACCTCTATTGCCACAACAAACCAAACTGCATCTTCCACCTGGGCAGCCCAGAGTACTCAACATTGAGTTCTCGAATTTCAAATAATCTCCCTGCCCTTCCCCCGACTGCCTTCCAGTCCCTCCCACTCCTCCCAGCCACCTACTTGATTCATTCCTCCCACTGACGAACCAGCTTGTACCCTCTATCAGTCTTCACCTATCCCCACTTTGCCACCCCCTTTATCTGCAGCTTCCCTTACACCCACCCCCAGTCCTGAAGAAGGGTTACACCCAAAACATTGACTTCTCTACCTCCTGATGCTGCCTGGCTTGCTGTGTTCTTCCAGCCTCCTGCTTGTCTACCTTATACTCCAGTCCAGTTTACATTCTAGTAAACCTCATTTGCACCCTCTACATCCTTCCTATAGTATGGTGACTAGAGTGGCACACAATGCTCCAAATGTGGCCTAACTAAAGTCTTACAGTGTAACATGACTTGCCAACGTTTATACTCAACGCCATAACCAATGAAGGGATGCAACATGAGGAAGAGGGTCCAGGTGTGTATGAGAGACCCCACCACGGGGATCAAAATGTGGATGTGTACAAACTTTTTTCACCACCGTACCCACCTGCGTTGTCATGAATATCATCTATGCTCTTGCGCCCAAGATCATTGTAAACTTTCCTCTTGTATTTGACTTTCCAAAATGCATCAGCTCACACTTGTTCAAATTAAACTCTATGGAGAAGGAGAAGATTAGGCAAAATGGGAGGATATTTAATTGGGGAAGAGGAAACTATGATGCGATTAGACATGAGTTAGGAAGCATGGATTGGGAGCAATTGTTCCATGGTAAAGGCACGTTAGACATGTGGAGACTGCTTAAGGAAGAGTTGGTGCAAGTGATGAATAAATATGTCCCTCTGAGACAGGCAAGTAGTGGTAAGATAAAGGAACCTTGGATGACAAGAGCAGTGGAGCTTCTCGTCAAAAGGAAAAAGGTAGCTTACGTAAGGTGGAGGAAGCTAGGGTCAAGCTCAAAACTACAGGATTACAGGCAGGCAAGGAAGGAGCTTAAAAATGGTCTGAGGAGAGCCAGGAGGGGGCACGAGAAAGGCTTGGCAGAACGGATTAGGGAGAACACAAAAGCATTTTACACTTTTGTGAGGAATAAGAGAATGGTCAAAGAAAGAGTAGGCCGGATCAGGGATAGCATAGGGAATTTGTGT
>NC_057727.1:64740830-64766011 GCF_004010195.1 Chiloscyllium plagiosum
GACACAAAGGTTGGAGGTGTTGTTGACAGTATAGAGGGCTGTTGTAGGCTGCAGCGTGACATTGACAGGATGCAGAGATGGGCTGAGAGGTGGTTTATGGAGTTCAACCTGGATAAATGCGAGGTGATGCATTTTGGAAGGTTGAATTTGAAAGCTGAGTATAGGATTAAGGATAGGATTCTTGGTAGTGTGGAGGAACAGAGGGATCTTGGGGTGCAGGTACATAGATCCCTTAAAATGGCCACCCAAGTGGACAGGGTTGTTAAGAAAGCATATGGTGTTTTGGCTTTCATGAACAGGGGTATTGGGTTTAAGAGTCGTGAGATCTTGTTGCAGCTCTATAAAACTTTGGTTAGACCGCACTTGGAATACTGCGTCCAGTTCTGGTCGCCCTATTATAGAAAGATGTGGATGCTTTGGAGCGGGTTCAGAGGAGGTTTACCGGGATGCTGCCTGGACTGGAGGGCTTACCTTATAAGGAAAGGTTGACTGAGCTCGGACTTTTTTCATTGGAGAAAAGGAGGAGGAGAGGGGACCTAATTGAGGTATACAAGGTAATGAGAGGCATAGATAGAGTCGAAAGCCAGAGACTATTTCCCAGGGCAGAAATGACTAACACGAGGAGTCATAGTTTTAAGCTGGTTGGAGGAAAGTATAGAGGGGATGTCAGAGGCGGGTTCTTTACACAGAGAGTTGAGAGAGCATGGAATGCGTTGCCAGCAGCAGTTGTGGAGGCAGGGTCATTGGGGACATTTAAGAGACTCCTCAACATACATATGGTCACAGAAATTTGAGAGTGCATACATGAGGATCAGTGGTCGGCACAACATCGTGGGCTGAAGGGCCTGTTCTGTGCTGTACTGTTCTATGTTCTATGTAAACTCCATTTGCCAGTTCTCCATCCAACCTTCCAACTGGTCTACATTCTACTGTATCCTTTGATAACATTCCTCACTATCCAAAGTGCTGAGGATTGTTTTCCTCATGCAAACGTACTTTAAACTGCCCAGTTATAGGCCTTTGTGATTTGTTGATTGTGAACAAGTATATGGATTACTTGCAGTCCTGTCAGTAAATAAATCCCAGTAATCAGATTGACGTTGCATTGGTCAAACATGTCCAAGCTTTTGCCTTCATGTGCTATTTGGGTGAATGTACCGTGGAGTAGGTTTAGGATGAGAGGGGAAGATATAAAAGAGACCTAAGGGGCAACTTTTTCACACAGAGGACAGTACATGTATGATGGAATGAGCTGCCAGAGGAAATGGCGGAGGCTGGTACAATTACAAGATTTAAAAGGCATTTGGATGGGTATATGAATAGGAAGGGTTTGGTGGGATATGGGCCCGGTACTGACAGGTGGGACTTGACTGAGTTGGGATATCTGGTCGGCATGTATGAGTTGGACCGAAGGGTCTATTTCCATGCTGTACATCTCTATGACTCTGAGTATTGTCATGATTTAAGAATAAATCTGAATCTTCATTGATGTGAGAATGGTCAGTGCTCACAGCCCTGGACCTGGTCATCTACCAATAATGCAGGAATTGTGAGAATAGCCCTTTTCAAACTTGTAGGGCGATAAAACCTCAGCAGAACAATTTATACAGGATTTTCAGGACTGATGTCGGAGCTCAAGAACTTAGAACGCAGAACAGTACAGCACAGCAACAAGGCTGTGTGCCAACCATTGTGCCATTCTAAGTTAATTAAATTTGCTTTGTTGATCATTGTAGCAAAAATGCCATGTTCGAATTGCAAGGACGTAAGGGTCTTCAAAGGATCATTGTTGACACTACTGCCACAACACTGAACATATCTATAAATTGAAGGTGGAATTGAAAGTTATGTTCTTAGCTCCATGGTATAAACCAAACTAAGGTCGGAGCCATTTAAGGGATTAACCCAGCCTAACTAGGTATCACTTAAATGTCTCAGACAGCGTCATGGGAGGGCTTCCATTTTAGTAAGGCTGCAAAGTGCACGGGTTAATCCAGCCTAACTAGGTAGCCATGCACTATGCAGCCCCACTAAAACAGAAGCCTTCCCTTGATACGATCATACACAGTTCCTTCCACACTGTGTTCCAGAAGCCCAGAACCCGGTCCCCACACAGGTGGCACACCGGCCCAGAGCCCGGTCCCCACGCGGGTGGCACACCAGCCCAGAGCCCGGTCCCCGCGCGGGTGGCACACCAGCCCGAGGATAGGCATAAACAGTTGCAGCCTCTTCCTCACAGTAGAGGGAAAGGGTGTAAACACACCTAGAGCTTCTCTCTTGGGGGCCACAGACACAAACGCATTCTTTCTCCTTTGGGTGGGGGAAAGAGAAAAAAGGAGCCCCTTCCTCAGGGGTGGGCACACAGACCTGGAGCATTTTCCTGGTGGGGGAGAGGGTGGCAGCAGGGTCACACAACTGTAGTCCCTTCCCCATGGCTGGGGGATGGACACACAAACTTGCAACCCATTCCCCGTGGGGGATGGCGCACACACACGTGGAGTCTCTACCCCGTGGAGGGGTGGGCACACACCAACCTGGAGCTCCTTCCACTTGAGGGGGTGGGGCAGAGGAGCACTCAGTTGTGGAGATGTACAGCATGAAAACAGACCCTTCACACCAATTTCTCCATGCCAACCAGATATCCCAAACCAATCTAGTCAACACCTGCCAGCACCTGGCCCACATCCCTCCAAACGGTTCTTATTCATATACCCATCCAGATGCCTTTTAAATGTTGCAATTGTACTAGGCTCCACCACTTCCTCTGGCAGCTTATTCAATACACATATCACCCATGAAAAAGTTTTTACTTAGGTCTCTTTTATATCTTTCCACTCTCACCCTAAACCTAAGCCCTCTAGTTCTGGACTCCCCCACCCCAGGGAAAAGACTTTGTCTATTTATCCCATCATGATTTATAAACCTCTAAAGTCACCCCGCAGCTCCGACATTCCAGGGAAAACAGCCCCAACCTGTTCAGCCTTTCCCTATAGCTCAAATCCTCCAACCTTGACAACATTCTTAGAAATCTTTTCTGAACCTTCCAAGCGTCACAACATCTTTCCAAAAGGAAGGAGACCAGATTTGCACGCAATATTCCAACAGTGGCCTAAACTAAGTCCTGTACAGCCGCAACATGAGCTCCCAACTCCTGTACTCAATACTCTGAACAATAAACGAAAGCTTACCAAACACCTTCTTCACTATCCCATCTACCTGCGACTCCACTTTCAAGGAGCTATGAACCTGCACTCTCTTTGTTCAGCAACACACCCTCGTACCTTACTATTAAGTGTATAAGTCCTGCTAAGATTTGAATTCAAGAATTCAAGAGTCGTGAAGTGATGTTGCAGCTGTACAGGACCTTGGTTAGGCCACATTTGGAGTACTGTGTGCAGTTCTGGTCGCCTCACTTTAGGAAAGATGTGGAAGCTTTGGAGAGGGTGCAGAGAAGATTTACCAGGATGTTGCCTGGAATGGAGAATAGGTCGCACGAGGATAGGTTGAGAGTGCTAGGCCTTTTCTCATTGGAACGGTAAAGGATGAGGGGTGACTTGATAGAGGTTTATAAGATGATCAGAGGAATAGATAGAGTAGACAGTCAGAAACCTTTCTCCCGGGTACAACAGAGTGTTACAAGGGGACATAAATTTAAGGTGAAGGGTGGAAGATATAGGGGGGATATCAGGGGTAGGTTCTTCACCCAGAGAGTGGTGGGGGCATGGAATGCGCTGCCTGTGGGAGTGGCAGAGTCAAAATCATTGGTGACCTTTAAGCAGTAATTGGTTAGGTACATGGATGGGTGCTTAAGCTACGATAAATGTTCGGCACAACATCGTGGGCCGTAGGGCCTGTTCTGTGCTGTATTGTTCTATGTTCAATGTCTATGTTCCCAAAATGCAGCACCTCGCATTTATCTGAATTAAACTCCATCTGCCACTTCTCAGCTCATTGGCCATCTGGTCAATATACTGTTGTAATCTGAGGTAACCTTCTTCGCTGTCCACTACACCTCAAATTTTGGTGTCATCTGCAAACTTACTAACTATACCACTTATGCTCACATCCAAATCATTTATATAAATGACGAAACGTAGTGGACCCAGCACCGATCCTTGTGGCACTCCACTGGTCACAGGCCTACAGTCTGAAAAATAATCTCCCACCCCCACCCTGTGTCTTCTATCTTTGAGCCAGTTCTGTATCCAAATGGCTAGTTCTCCCTGTATTCCATGAGATCTAACCTTGCTAGCCAGTCTCCCATGGGGAACCTTGTTGAACGCCTTACTGAAGTCCATATAGATCACATCTACCACTCTGCCCTCATCAATCCTCTTTGTTACTTCTTCAAAAAACTCAATCAAGTTTGTGAAACATGATTTCCCACGCACAAAGCCATGTTGACTATCCCTAATCAGACCTTGCCTTTCCAACTACATGTAAATCTTGTCCCTCAGGATTCCCTCCAACAACTTGCCCACCACCGACATCAGGCTCACTGGTCTATAGTTCCCTGGCTTGTTCTTACCACCCTCCTTAAACAGTGATACCACGTTATCCAACCTCCAGTCTTCCAGCACCTCACCTGTGACTATTGATGATGCAAATATCTCAGCAAGAGGCCCAGCAATGACTTCTCTAGCCTCCCAGAGTTCTCGGATACACCTGATCAGGTCCTGGGGATTTATCCACCTTTATGCGTTTCAAGACATCCAACACTTCCTCCTCTGTAACATGGACATTTTTCAAGATGTCACCATTTAATTCCCTACAGTCTATACCTTCCATATCCTTTTCCACAGTAAATACTGATGCAGAATACTCGTTTAGTATCTCCCCCATCTCCTGCGGCTTCACACAAAGGCCGTCTTGCTGATCTTTGAGGGGCCCTATTCTCTCCCTCGTTACCCTTTTATCCTTAATGTATTTGTAAAAGCTCTTTGGATTGTCCTTAATTCTATTTGCCTAAGCCATCTTATGCCCCTTTTTTGCCCTCCTGATTTCCCTCTAAAGTATACTCCTACTGCATTTATACTCTTCTAAGAATTCACTTGATCTATCCTGTCTATACCTGACCTATGCTTCCTTCTTTTTCTTAACCAAACCCTCAATTTCTTTAGCCACCCAGCATTCCCTATACCTACCAGCCTTTCCTCTCACCCTAACAGGAATATACTTTCACTGGACTCTCGTTATCTCATTTCTGAAGGCTTCCCATTTTCCAGCCGTCCCTTTACCTGCAAACATTTGCCCCCAATCAGCTTTTGAAAGTTCTTGCCTAATACCGTTAAAATCTGCCTTTCTCAAATTTAGAACTCGATCTGGTCTATTTTAGAATTTTAGTTCTGGTCTATCCTTTTCCATCACCATTTTAAAACTAATAGAATTATGATCGCTGGCCCCAAAGTGCTCCCCCACTGACACCTCAGTCACCTGCCCTGCCTTATTTCCCATGAGTAGGTCAAGGTTTGCACCTGTACATCCACATACTGAATCAGAAAATTTTCTTGTACACAGTTAACAAATTCCTCTCCATCTAAACCCTTAACACTATTACAGTCCCAATCTACGTTTAAAAAGTTAACATCCCCTACCATAACCACCCTATTATTCTTACAGATAGCTGAGATCTCCTTACAAGTTTGTTCCTCAATTTCCCTCTGACTATTATGGGGTCTATAATACAATCCCAATAAGGTGATCACCCCTTTCTTATTTCTCAGTTCCACCCAAATAACTTCCCAGGATGTATTTCCGGGAATATCCTCCCTCAGTACAGCGGTAATACTATCCCTTATCAAAAACGCCACACCCCCTCCTGTCTTGCCTCCCTTTCTGTCCTTCCTGTAACATTTGTATCCTGGAACATTAAGCTGCCAGTCTTGTCCATCCCTGAGCCACGTTTCTGTAACTGCTATGATATCCCAGTCCCATGTTGCTAACCATGCTTGAGTTCATCTGCCTTCACTGTTAGGCCCCTGCATTGAAATAAATGCAGTTTAATTTATCCGTCCTACCTTGCTCTCTGCTTTACCCCTGCCTGCCCTGACTGTTTGACTTGCTTCTGTTCTTGACTGTACCAGTCTCAGATTGATCTCTTTCCTCACTATCTCCCTGGGTCCCACCCTCCCATCTTACTAGTTTAAATCCTCCCGAGCAGCTCGAGCAAATCTCCCTGCTCGTATATCAGTCCATTTCCAATTTAGGTGCAATCCATCCTTCTTGTACAGGTCACTTTTACCCCAAAAGAGATTCCAACGATTCAGAAATGTGAATCCTCCCCCCATACACCAGCTCCTCAGCCATGCATTCATCTGCTCTATCCTCCTATTCCTGCCCTCACTAGCTGGTAGCAACGGGAGTAATCCAGATATTACTACTCTCGAGGATCTCCTTTTTAATTTCCTGCCTAACGCTCTGTAATCTCCCTTCAGAATCTCAACCTTTTCCCTTCCTATGTCATTGGTTCCAATGTGTACAATGACCTTCTGCTGGTCCCTCTCCCCCTTAGAACATTCTGCACCCTTGCTGAGACATCATTGATCCTGGCACCAGGGAAGTAACACACCATTCTGATTTTTCGCTGCTGGCCACAGACACATCTGTCTGTATCTTGGACTGAAGAATAACTGGGGTGCTGGGGAGAACAGACACAACAGCATGGAGCCCCCTTCCCCAGGCAGGGAGGGGTAGCATGCACAGACCTGGAGCCCCTTCTCAGGGTGGAGGATCCCACACACAGACTTGGGGCACTTTGCCCTTGCGGGATGTGCACACATGACCTGGCGCCCCATTCCTCATGGAGGGGGGGGGACACAAACCTGCCCCCCCCCGTTCCTCATTCGGGGAGGGGACACAGACCTGGGGGCCCCCCTTCCTCATGGGGGGAGGGGACACAGACCTGGGACCCCCGTCATTCCTCATGAGGGGAGGGACACAGACCTGGGGCCCCCTTGTTCCTCATGGGGGGAGGGGACACAGACCTGCGCCCCCCCCCCCCCATTCCTCATGGGAGGAGGCGGCACGGTGGCACAGTGGTTAGCACTGCTGCCTCACAGTGCCAGAGACCTGGGTTCAATTCCCGCCTCAGGCGACTGACTGTGTGGAGTTTGCACATTCTCCCCGTGTCTGCGTGGGTTTCCTCCGGGTGCTCCAGTTTCCTCCCACAGTCCAAAGATGTGCAGGTCAGGTGAATTGGCCATGCTAAATTGTCTGTAGTGTTAGGTAAGGGGTAAATGTAGGGGTATGGGTGGTTTGCGCTTCGGTGGGTCGGTGTAAACTTGTTGGGCCGAAGGGCCTGTTTCCACACTATAAAGTAATCTAATCTAATCTAATCTAAACCTGCCCCCCCCCATTCCTCATGGGGGGAGGGGACACAGACCTGGGGCCCCCCATGTTCCTCATGGGGGGAGGGGACACAGACCTGGGGCCCCCCATGTTCCTCATGGGGGGAGGGGACACAGACCTGGGGCCCCCCATGTTCCTCATGGGGGGAGGGGACACAGACCTGGGGCCCCCCATGTTCCTCATGGGGGGAGGGGACACAGACCCGGGGACACAGACCCGGGGCCCCCTTCCTCAAGTTGGGACACACACACAGACCTGCAACCCCACCCCCTCTCTTCCTCATGGTGTGAGAAGGGGGGGGACACAGACCTGGTTAACGGTTGCGCTCAGCTCCGCTCCTCCATTTGTCGAATACTCACTGCTGCCCGGCTTCGAGACCAGCGCGATGACTACAGGGAAACCCAAGCTGAGAAGATGGGCCGCTGTGCCCGCCACTCTCCGCAGGGTCCGGTACAACCACTCATCGCTGCTGGGTTCTGCCATCAACCCCGTCCCCAACTGCTGAAGCTGCCCTATACGTACAGAGGGGAGCCTGGAGAAACTGCGGGAAGGGGTGAGCGTGATGACGACACGGCCGTGGCGCGACTACGTGTGAGATCTTTGCGACGTTTGTGCGGCCGGCGTGATGAGGTCTTTGCGGTGTGGTAACGTGCTGACGCCGGGGCGGCTGGCGTGATGAGGTCACGACGCAGTGGGCAGGCTGGAGAGATCGGGGGTCCGCCCCGGGTGGTGGGATAACGGTCGAGGAGGAGCTCCGTGTGGTCGGTCATGGGTAGCCGAATCGAGTGCGTGTTTTTCAGCGAGTTTCACCCGACCCTCGGGCCGAAAATCACCTTCCAGGTACCGAGGATTGGCAACAGGCGGGCAACGACTACTCGTGGGGTGGCCTCCTGATGTGACTTGG
The DNA here is from genome assembly GCF_004010195.1 of Chiloscyllium plagiosum. Lineage (NCBI taxonomy): Eukaryota > Metazoa > Chordata > Chondrichthyes > Orectolobiformes > Hemiscylliidae > Chiloscyllium > Chiloscyllium plagiosum. The sequence continues at coordinate 64,749,082 of NC_057727.1, forward strand.
GGACCTGCCCTGTCTCACTGACGGTAGTGCCACAGCATCCGGTGATAGTGACTACTGTGTGTCCCCCAACTGCAGGGAAAGCAGCAGCCACGTTGTCCACAACTTGCACTGTTGCTGCAAAGAGTATGTTTAAGGTCTATCTTGTAGCAGCTGTGGATTGTTCTAGTTAGAGTTTAAAAATAACCGCAGAGCCTGGAATCCAAGGTAGACAAGCAGGAGGCTGGAAAAACACAACATACCAGGCAGCACCAGGAGGTGGAGAAGTCAATGTTTCGGGTGTAACCCTTCTACAGGCTTACGTTGACTTCTCCACCTCCTGATCCTGCCTGGCTCGCTGTGTTCTTTCTAAGACTTTCTGCGTGGCACCAGTGCCTAGATTGAGCCAGAAATTCTTTATTGCTATCCAGAGGACTCAGCTGTTCTTTTTATGTGGATTGTTCTGATTTTTTTTTCCGAGTTTGGAATTAGAATTTTTGAATAATGTAGTAGAGGCGATTCACCTCGCTTTTTCTCAAGTAAGCCTGCATGTTTTTTTTCCATTGCAACTCATGATTCAGTCTCTCTGTGATTGACTCTGGCTCCTCTGCAACTGACTCTGGCTCCTCTGCAATCTCAGGCTGTCCATTCCAGAATAAAACAAAGAATGGTGGATATTGGAGACCTGAAAGAAGTAACAAAAACAGAAGTTGTTGGAGAAACTCAGCAGGACTTACAGCACATGTGAAGAGAATACACACTTAGTCATAGAGATGTACTGCATGGAAACATACCCTTCGGTCCAACCCGTCCACTCTGACCAGATATTCCAACCCAATCTAGTCCCACCTGCCAGCACTTGGCTCTTCAGTTAACTGTATCATTTGCTGTAGAATTAGACTTGCCAAAATGCATCACCTCACATTTGCCTGGATTGAACTCCATCTGCCACTTCTTCGCCAATCTGCTACTCCACCAATCTTCATATCATCTGCAAACTTGGTGATCATACCAACAGTGCCCTCTTCCAGATCATTTATGTATATCACAATCAACAGTGTCACTGTTCCCAAATAAATCCCCTACCAAAACTTCTACCACCTGGCCTGGCTCATTCCCCAACACCAGGTCGAATATGGTCCCTTCCCTCGTCGGACTATTGACATACTGCTCTAGAAAACTCTTCTGGATGCATCTTGCAAATTCTACCCCTTCCAGACCCTGACGCTAAGTTATCCCAGTCAATGTTGGGAAAATTAAAATCTCCCATCACTACTACCCTCTTGCCTCTTCATCTTTCCATGATCTGTTTTCCTATTTGTTCTTCTACCTCATGTTCCAACTGTGTAATACATCGCAACAATTTAACTGCACCCTTCTTATTTCTCAGCTCCACCCATAATGCCTCACTACTCAAGCCCTCCATGGTGTTTTCCTTTAGCACAGCCATGATATCACCCCTGACCAGCAATGCAACTCCACCCCACCCCCCTTTTTACTTACCTCCCTTCCTGCCTGAAGCAAGTATATCCTGGAACATTTAGTTGCCAATCATGCCCTTCCTTCAACCAAGTCTCTGTGATTGCAATAACATCATGCCCCCAGGCACCAATCCAAGCCCTAAGTTCATCTGCCTTACCCACTATATTCTTGCATTAAAATAGATGCACTTCAGGCCACGAGTTCTTTTGCGTACATCTGCTCTATGCCTACTCTTTCCCTTACTAATGCTATCTTCATGATTCTTACAGTCTTCAGTTTCCACCTCGCTGTCTACTTGTCTTCTCTTCTAGTTCCCAGCCCCATGCGACACTTAAGCACCTGGGAGGCAAATTACCATCTGAGTCCCGTTTTCAACCACAGAACCGCCTATCTACTCCCCTTATAATAGAATCCCCTACGACTATGGTCCTATGAGTCTTTTTCCTGCCCTTCTGAACAACAGTGCCTGCCACCGTGCCATGATCTTGGCAACTGCTGCCCTCCCTTGGTGAGCCATCTCCCCATAGTATCCAAAACGGTATACCTGTTTTGGAGGAAGATGAACGCAGGGGAGACCTGCACTGCCTTCCTACTCTTTTTCTGCCTTTTGGTCACCCATTCACTGTCTCCCTCAGCAATTCTAACCTACGGTGTGACCAGTTCACTAAACGTGCTATCCACAACCTCTTCAGCATCTCGGATGCTCAACAGTGAGTCCGTCCGAAGCTCCAGAGCCGTCATGCGGTCAAACAAGAGCTGCAGCTGAACACACATCTTGCAAGTGTAAGAGTCAGGATCGTCAGCCACATTCCTGAACTCTCACATCAAGCAAGAAGCAAATGCCACGGGTCTGAGGACCCCTGCCATTGTAAGCTTCGTTTTGTATCAACTAACTAAAACCAAACAATGCACTTAAATATATGAAAAAGAAAAAATAAAACCTTACCCTTCAAAGTCATCTTCTTCTGGTTAGAGGGGGTTAGGGGTGTAGTATCTCTGGTTTAGCCGCTGCCCAAATATATACCAAGTCCTTACCTTCCTGGCACCCTCCTGGTCTCCACGTCATTTCCGCTGTGTCTCCAACTGCTCCCGGACAGGAAATGTTTTGGATACCTCTATCAAATCTCTTCTTGATTATTTTTCTCCAGGGAAAGCAGTTCTGACATTTTCAATCTATTAACATCACTTAAGTTTGTCATCCCAAGAACTATTCTTGTCAATCTTTTCTACCCCTTTCAATGACTGATTGTCAGCACTCTTGACTTGTTTAAGGATTGTTTAATTAGTTCAACTCTGACATTTAATGATTTTTGCACAAATATGCCAAGGTCCCTCATCTCCTGTACTGCCTATAAAATTGTGCGCTTTACGTTCTGTGTTCTTTAATAAAATTAATAATTCATACTTCTCTGCATTAATTATCTGCAAGTTGCCTACATGTTCCACCAAATGGTCAATTACTTTTGAAGTTGTACACAATCCTCCTACACAGTTCATTTTCCAGTTCCAAGTTTTATCTCATGCATTATTTTGAAATTGTGCTTTGTAAACCCAGCTAATTATTATATACCTGAAAATCAAGGTCCTAGCATTGATCACTAGGGAATTCCCACCTGTCTTAAAACAGTCTGTTCTCATAACTCTCTCTTTATTTGTGTTTCCAGTTCCCCTCAGAACTTTCTGTATTCAGCCTAGTCTTTATTGTATTATCTATTGGAATGTTTGAACCTGAAACTTCTAAAACGTAGATTGAAACATTAATGCTTAGTGCAATTTTAAATTATTTTCTCATAGTGTGGAGTTGATTATGAATGTTTAAATAAATGCTTATTTGATAATGTGAAACTTTGATCCCAATTTCTGCTGCTTTGGAATTTGGCGAAAGGTGTGTCTATCATTTGGCCCAAGTTATCTAGAAGAGGACAGACCTCAATTTTGCTTGCACCTATCTGTCCCAAGGCACTCTATTTTAGTTTACAATATTTTGAGTGTGCTACTTTTGTTATAATGTAGGAAATATGGCAGCTGTTATGTTAGATTAGATTCCCTACAGCGTGGAAACGGGCCCTTCGGCCTAACAAGTCCACACCGACCCTCCGAAGAGTAATCAACCCAGGCCCATTTCCCTCTGACTAATGCACCTAACACTATGGACAATTTAGCATGGCCAATTCCCCTGACCTGCACATCTTTGTGACTGTGGGAGGAAACCCACGCAGACACTGAGAGAATGCGCAAACTCCACACAGACAGTTGCCCGAGACTGGAATCGAACCTGGGTCCCTGGTGCTGTGAGACAGCAATGCTAACCACTGAGCCACCGTGCTACCCCATATGCATAGCAAGCTCCCACAAAGAGCAAGGTAATAAAAGCTGCAATCACTACAGGTGATGCAATGGTAATGTCACTGGAATAGTAATGTCGAGCCCGGGTTTTGCAATTCCTGATGCCCAACCTTTACTAGTCTGGCAGACTTTCTTCCATTTTTGTCTTCAGCTGTGTGAGACCTGACTATTAGGATCTGTTGGCTACATCCAGCCCAATAAAAGCAGCTTAACTCTAGGGCGAAGTGGTGTTACGCATTTGGTGCCAGTTCTGGGGAGAAACTTTAAAATGATAAATTAAGAGTATCGGACAAGAATTTATGCAGCATCGAAGTCTTTTCTGCCCACTCCAATATCAGTACCAGTATATCAGTTGGATCATCGGTGCCAATGGATTTATTCTGAGAACCTTGGCACAGAGCTACTGCATTATTCAAAATTTACATCCACCTTGAAGGCTGGCAGCTCTTTGACATGACTTATTTATTAGATGTTTGTTGAGTTTAAGCATTTACATATCAACAAGAATTTATACTGTCTGAATTTTAAATTGGTATTTGAATCATCTGTTACAGGTGCCTGAAGAGTACATTTCAAGGGAGCTATTTGATACAGTCCAGGTATACATCATAACAAAGCCAGAGTTACAGAATAAACTCATTACTGTGTAAGTTGCAGAAATCACAAATCATTTACAAGCATGTCTCTTTTCATATTGTAGTATGTCTTCATACGCAAGTGGTTGTGTAAGCTGGAACTTCAAAAAATCAACTGCTGTGGATACTGGAAATCTTAAACAAACCACAAAATAAAAAATTGGGGTAATTCAGCTGGTCTGACAGCATCTTTGTAGAGAGAAGGAGTATTAACATTTAAAATCCAGTTTGAAACAGATGAGGAGAAACTACTACTCAGTGAATCTGTGGAATTCACTACCCCAGAGTGCAGGGTTCTCTACTCAATGCCAGGACATTGAATAAATTTGAGGAGAAGGACAGATAGATTTTTAATGAGTAATTGATTTAAAGGTTTGGAGAGTGGGTTGGAAAGTCCAGTTGAGGCCAGGATGAAATCAGCTACGATTTGCATATTCCTGCAATGAGTTCATATGGTTTCTGTGAAGATTTCAGAAATCATAGAGGCCTCAAAACATTAATTCTGTTTCTCTCTCCATAAATGCTTCCAGTTCTGCTGAGTTTATCCAACATTTTCTGAGTTTATGTGATAAGCTGGAGCTCCTGAAGTGTATATTTTCTCCCGCACTTGTGATAACAAATAAACAGCATCATGGCAAGTTAGAACCAAATAGCAAGGCAGTAGCCATTCAACCCCATTGTCCTTGTACTGTATTGGTTTTTTTTTGAAAGAGCTATTCAATTGCTTTTTCTCTTGTGTCTTTTTCTTATAGACCTACAAATACATGATAGTTCCAATTCCACAACTGAATCTTCTTCCTCCAACTTTTCAAACAGTGCTTTTCAGATCGCAATGTGCTGCTCCAAGTAAACTTTCTCCTGTGAAATTCTGATGATTTTACTGAAGGCACAAGTTGTTTTAAAATTACAAATGCTAAATTCATTTTTGTATATCTAGTTTTCCCCTGAATGTTGGAGACAGTCTTTCTAGACCAGTGGTTGATGCCCCTGCTGGCCTGTATGAATAGGCTGAGCTCTGTGTCTACTATAAATCAGAAGTGAAAAATTTACCTTTGTATTTGCAGCCAACGCTTCTGGCCCTGGAGATGCATGGCAGACGCTGCTGTATTCATCCATTGTGGTGCTTCTTGGCATTTTAACAAGTTAAAATTTAATTCTCAGCATTACCAATGAACTAGGGGCTGCTGTTAACATTTAAAAAAAAAGACATGTACTTACATAGTGCCTTTTGTGGCCTCCAGTTGTCTGAACTGCTCCAAAGTCAACAAATTGCTTTCAGGTAGTCACTGTTGTAATGTAGGAATCACAGCAGCCAATTTTCTTTCACAGCATGCTCCCACAAACAACTTTGCAAATGACTAAAATAGTCTTTCAGTGATGGTGATTGAGGGTAAATATTGGCAAGGACAAGCTCTGCTGATCAAATAGGGCAAGGGATCTTCTGTGATCCACAAGGAGAACAAAATAAACAGTGATGAAATAGATAGAGGCCCTCAAACTTAAGGTAGATGGTATAATTCATTATATCCTGTAGCAAAGGTGGAAATGTCTATTTCCTGTAAGATTGTGTCTCCCTTATCCTCTGCACCATATAAAGAAAATTCTGAATGTTTTTTGTTGTAAGTCTGTATTTCTGTTAATCAGTTTTTTTTTCCTATGTTATGAAGCACTTCTATGGATAAGAAGCTAATTGGCTGCCCTGTGTGCATAGAACACAAGAAGTATGTCCGCAATGCATTACTCTTCAATCTGGGCTTTGTTTGTGATGCAAAAGCAAAGACTTGCTCTTTGGAGCCAATTGTTAAAAAGCTGGCAGGATACCTCACTACACTGGAGGTAAGAACAGCACAGAGAAAAGGCTATTCGGCCTCCAGGAGTTATCTCTCTATTCACTTCTCTCATTACCTGGTCATCTCCAAAGCAGTCCTAGACACATGAAAATTTCAAGAACGTAAAATGTTTACGGCTTCTTTTGACTGGAATTAGCAATGTGAAACAAGTGGCAGAATGGGTTAATGCACTGAGCTTTCAGCCAGAGGCCTTGGCAATTGAAGCACTAATCCAAAGCAGTGTAATGAAATCTGCTCTCTGCTATCAATGAGGCTGTTGAATAGGGAAGCATGTTTATGATTAGATGAAGCAGCATAACTTAACATTACATAATCTGATCTATGAAAAGAGCTTTCTTTTTCCAGCTGGAGAGCGGTTTCATCTCAAACGAGGACAGCAAGCAGAAACTAGTCCCGCTAATGACCATTATTCTGGAGGAGCTGAATGCCCATGGAGAGTGCTCGTTACCAATAGGTACATACGTGAGTACTTAGGCTCTTTGTAAGGTGTCCTGCTCCCTCGAATTTATTCCCACTAAACTGCTGACCATGTAGCTCCCCTTCTTGGCCCCAGATCCACCAACATTATCATAATTCTTTCTCCTTGGATACTATTTTCCCTTCTTCAAATCTGCCATTTGCCAGTGGCTCTTTTGCCACAGCAAGCCTCTATTCCACTTCTAAATCCATACCCAACTTCCCTGGAATTCCATGTTTGAATGTATCAGGTTTCTGCCCCAGCATGGTACTAAAGCAGCATTTATGAAGCTCATAAATGACATTCATTTTGGTTGTCAAAGGAAAAGTATCCCTCATCATCCTGCTCAATCTTTTTGCAGCCACACCATCCTCCTCCATCAGACAGATATATCCTCCAACTCAATATTGGAAAGATTGAAGCCATTGTCTTTGCTTCTTATATCAAACTGTCTTCCCAAACCGATGACTTGGAGTCATAGAGTCACGGCAAGGAAGCAGACCCTTTGGTCCAACTAGTCCATGCTGACTGTGTTCCCAAACCAAACTAGTCTCCCTTGCCTGTGCTTGGCCCAAACCTCTCCAAAGCTTTACTATTTGTGTTCTTGTGCACATGTCTTTTAAACATTATAATTGTATTTTGGCAGTTCATTCTACACACGAGCCAGTTGCCTCATGTCCTTTTTAAAACTTTCTCCTCACCTTAAAAATATGTCCCCTAGTTTTGAACTCCCCCACCTTAGGGAAAAGACCTTTGCTGTTCACCTTATCTATGCTATGGATGATTTTATAAATCTCTATAAGGTCACTCCTCAACCACCTCCTGCCTATCCATCCTATTTTAATAACTCAAACCCTTAATTCCTGGGAACATCCTGGTAAATCTTTTCTGAACTCTCTCCAGTTTAATAATATTCTGCCTATAACAAGGTGACCAGAACTGTACACAGTACTTTAGAAGAGTGCTCACAACATTCTGTACAACTTAAACATAACATCCTAACTCCTATACTTAAAGGTCTGAGCAATGAAGGCAAGCATGCTAAACATCATCTTAATCATCCTACCTACCTGTGACGTAAATTTCAAAGCATTATGTAGCTGAATCCCCAGGTCTGTTCAACAACACTATATAGGACCCTACTGTTAATTGTATAAGAGCGACCCTTGTTTATTTTTACGAAAATGCAATGCCTCACATTTATCCAAATTAACCTCCATCAGCCTCTCCTCAGACCATTGACCAAGTTGATCAAAATCTGCTGGTAATCTTAGGTAACCTTCTTCACTGGTGTCATCTGCAAACTTACTAACCATGCCTTCTATATTTGTGTCCAAATCATTTATATAAATGACAAAAAGCAGTTGACCCAGCACCAATCCTTGCAGCACACTGTCACCAGTCCAAAAAAACAACCTTCCACCACCACACACTGTCTCCTACTGTAAAGCCAATTTGGTATCCAGTTGCAAGTTCAACCTGAATCCCATGTGATCTAACTGTACTAATTAATCTACCATGCAGAAACTTAACCGGCTTTAATGCTAAAAGTGGGACCAATGGAGAGCAGGGGGAAGAGAAGGAGGGAAGAGGTTTCTGGACATCTGGATGCCAATGCCCATCCACTGGAGTTGGTTCTTCAGGAGTGGAGCTTTGATGTTGGTACCCAGTTTCATGCAGGACACCCACATTGGTTCAGTGTGTCCTCCCATTTGATCCCTAGGATCCGATGTTGATACCACTGGTGAAAGATTTCAAGGATCTTAATATGACGGTGCATGACAGTCTAGATTTCACTGCAGTGCAGGAAGTTCATCAACATCATAACCTTACAGACCAGGATCTTTATTGACTTCCACAGGTTTCTGTCAAAGACATGGTTGCAGCTTGACAGTGGTAGTGCTGAACCTTTCGATACCATAAGAAATAGGAATAGAAGTAGACTATTCAGTCCATCAAGTCTTCTGCACCATTCAACTAGATCACTGCTGATCTGATAATCCTCAACTCCACTTTCTTGTCTTATTGCCATAACCCTTGATTCCCTTACTGATCAAAAGTCAGTCTATCTCAGCCTTGAATATAATTAATGTCCCAGCATCGACAGCTGTTAGTGATAAAGAATTCCATAGATTGACTACCACCTGAGAAAGAAAAATGTCATTCTCATCTCTGCTCTGTACTCAAAGATTATGTCCCCTGGTCCTAGACTTTCCTACAAGTGGAAGCAAATTGTCTATATGTACCCTAAGCCTCCTAGGAGTCTAGCCACCTAAGAATCTTGCATGTTTAAATAAGGTTGCCTCTCATTCTTCTAAATTCCAATGAGTATCGGCCTAACCTACTCAACCTCTCCTGATAAGAAAATCCCTCCATACCTGGAATCAACTTAGTGAACCTTCTCCAATGCCCGCCTCCTATACCAATCTTTCTTTCCAAAACTATAAACGTATTCCAGGTGTGATCTGACTAATGCTTTGTTTAATTTTAGCAAGACAACCCCAATTCTTTGTACCTCATTCCTTTTGAAATAAAGGCCAGTATTCCATTTGCCTTCACTGTCAACCACCAAATTTATATACTACCTTTTTGTGATTCATGCGCTGGGACCCACAAAATGCGTCTGCTGCAACTCCCTGCAGACTACAGACTAATATTCAGTTCTTCTATTCTTCCTACCGCGATGTATAATCTCATATTTCCCTACATCATACTACATCTGCCAGAGTTTGCCCTTTCTCTTAACCTGTCTGTGTCCCTCTGTAGACTTTTTTTTTAAATTCTCACCACTTGTCTTCCTAATTATTTTTGTGCCATTCATAATCTTGGCTATAGTACATCCCTCATCCAAGTCATTAATATATGTTGCAAGTAATTGTGGCCCCACCACAGATTCCTGTGGCAGCCCACTAGTTATGTTTTGCTATCTTGAGAATGACCCTTTATCCCAACTCTGTGTTCTATTAGTGATATACCACCACAAAACTATGAGCTTTTACTTTATATAATCTTATATCTGGTATCTTATTAAATGTCATTTGGAAAACGAAATTCATTACATCTGTTAGTTCCACTTTATCTATCCTGTTTGTTACCACCTCTAAAAAAGATTCAGACACGTTTTCTTCATGACTCTGCTGACTCTGCATGATTTTATTACGTATCTCTAAATGATCTGACATTGCATTCTTCTACCTGACAACTGACTACTGCTGTATCAGACAGTTCATATCTTAGGTGTCATTTTTGATCCTAAGATGAACTTTCAGCCAGTCATCCATATCATCATTAAGAATGCCCACCTCCACCACCTGAACATTACCTGACTTTGTCCCCACTTTAGCTCACTCAGCCTATTCACTGATTCGGGCTCCATTGTTCTCTATGGAAGAAAATTCCAAAGGCCATGAACTTCTGAGAGAATAAATTCTTCCTCAATTTCATCTGAAACAAGAAGCCCCCTTTAAATTTCGTTCCCTAGTTCTAAATTCCCCCACAAGAGGAAACATCAAAACTTTTGCCCAGATCTTATACATTGCAACACGGTCACTCCTCATTCTTATAGACTCAAGTAAGTATAGGCTCAGACTTTCCAAATACGGTTGATCCAGGAATCAACCTCATGAACTTCCTCTGAACTGCTTCCCATACAAGTATATTCCTCCTTACGTAAGGACAGCAAAACTATCCAGCAAACATTAGTTGTGAGTTCATCAGTTGTAGCAAGAGTACTCTTGAACTGAGCATTCTGTAGTTTTTCACAAATAATATTCTGCTTTTCTGTTCTCCTTGCCAAACTGGACAAGCTCATCTTTCCATATTATAGTCCATCCAACGAATTACTGCCCACTCACTAAGATTATGTGTATCCCTTTGCAGACTTCTTGTATCCTGACAGCTTGCTTTCCTGTCCCATCTTCATAGAGTCATAGAGATGTACTACATGGAAACATACCCTTCGGTCCATCCCGTCCGTTCCGACCAGATATTCCAACCCAATCTAGTCCCACCTGCCAGCACCCGACCCAAATCCCTCCAAACCCTTCCTATTCATATACCCATCCAAATGCCTCTTAAATGTTGTAATTGTACCAGCCTCCAACACTTTGGCAACTCATTCTATACCCGTACCACCCTCTGTGTGAAAAAGTTGCCCCTTAGGTCTCTTTTTATATATTTCCCCTCTCATCCTAAACCTATGCCCTATAGTTCTGGACTCCCCAACCCCAGGGAAAAGACTTTGCCTATTTACCCTATCCATGCCCCTCAATTTTGTAAACCTCTATAAGATCATCAACAAATGTAACTACGATACTGGACCGATGCTGATAGATCATCTTGAAAACCATCAACTCTGTTCTTGCATAGTAACACTTCATGTGGCTCAATTTTGAATGCCTTTGCAAATGAATTTGCACCATTTCTTTAAGAATAAAATTTACTATTTTCCCAATGAAAGATGATAGTCCAAATGGCCAAAATAGAGCCAGTATTTTTGGCTGCTTTTTGTCTTCCACCCTCCTCGAACAGAGATTACATTTGCATTTCTCGAGTACCCTGGACCTTTCATGGAAATTTTGGAAGGGTTCTGACTTTTGATTTGCTTTGCTGCTGCTTTGTACTGTTAATTGGTAGTCACACATCTGCTATTGATTTATGAATAGTGTGGGAGTGGCCCACGTTTCGTACAGTTCAACTGTTCATTTTGTGCTGTGCCTGTCGTATATTTCTCCAGTGGGGATATTGTGATTAGAATGTTAAAACTACTCGATAATATTCATTATATTTATTGAGCTGTTGGTTGCAAAGCATTTTTAATGCTAGTTAGTCACTTAGATTTCTCTTCACCTTTCTTATCTGGGAACTTGTTTAACCCCTTGGCAAGTTGGCTAGGTACCTTGACATCTTATTTATTTAGTGCTCTTGGAGCATGTTGGACTATGAGGGTCCTGGCCTGTGTTATGTATTTAACCTGTCAATTTTAATACAATTGTATTCTGTTTGGCTTCATTTTAATAGATGGGACAAACCAGCTGAAATTTCACTCAAACATGGGTGAGATTAGGTGGTAACAGACTAAGATTTCAAAATGCAGGACGAAGAGCAGGCAACTTGTCTGCTTGTGTGGGAAGTGGATAGATAATTTAGATGTTAGTTAAATGAGATTGCCTCCCTTTATTTAATCAATTATTGTAATTTTATCTCATGTCAGCTGGGTTTTCCATTATCAGGGTATCTGATAGGTAAGAAAAGTGCATCCATATGCAGCTCCAGCATCACTCCAGAAACTCAGGACCGTCTAGGTCAAAGCATCCCACTTGACTGGTATCCTATCCTCTCCTTCAACATCCTCTCTCCATCCATTGACACATCAGTGGCAGCAATCCATGCCAACTGTAAGATGTATTGCAGTACCTCATGAAAAAGGCTCCTTGGAAAGCTATGACCGCTACCATGTAACTGTGCAAGGACAGCAGATACATAGTAGCACCATCAACTTGTGAAGACAAAGTCCTGCCTTAATATTGAGAATACCCCGCTTCGTGATTTGGGGCCTTACCACCATGCTAAATTGGGCATATTTCGAACAGATCTAGTAACTCGGACTTGGGCATCCATGAAGCACTGTAGACCAGCAGCAGCAGAACTGTACTCCAGCATAATCTGCAACCTCATGGCCCAATACATTCCCCACTCAGCCATTACCATTTAAGATCCACCCTGGTTCAATGGAGAGTGTAGGAGATAATGCCAGGATCAGCACCAGGCATACTTAAGAATGAGGTATTGACATGATGAAGCTACCAAGAAACAGAAACCGCCTTATCCAGCTGTTATAATACCAGTACAATACTGGCATCTCACCAATAATGTGGATAATTGCCCTGGTTTTCCTGCATACGCAAAACAGGACAAATCCAACCCAACCAAATACTGCCCCATCAGTCTACTCTTGATCATTAGTAAAGTGAGGGAAGGTGTCACCAACAGAAATATCAAGCAGCACCTGCTCAGCAGTAACCTGCTCGCAGTATAAATAGACAAAGTCTTTTCCCTGGGGTGGGGGAGTCCAGAACTAGAGGGCATAAGTCTAGGGTGAGAGGGGCAACATATAAAAGAGACCTAAGGGGCAACTTTTTCATACAGAGGGTGGTATGTGTATGGAATAAGGTGCCAGAGGAAGTGGTGGAGGCTGGTACAATTGCGGCATTTAAAATGCATCTGGATGGGTATATGAATAGGGGGGGTTTGGAGGGATATGGGCCAGGTGATGGCAGATGGAAGTAGATTGGGTTGAGATATCTGGTTGGCATAGACGAGTTGGAACGAAGGGTCTGTTTCCGTGCTGTACATCTCTATGACATCCAGTTTAGGTTCTGCTGCAGCCACTCAGCTCATGACATCATTACAGCTTTCGTTCAAATATTGAACCAAAACACTGAATTTCAGAGGTGAGTTGAGAGCCCTTGACATCAAGGCCACATCTGACTCCGTGTGGCATTAAGGAGCACCAGCAAAACTAGAATCAATGGGAATTGAGAGCAAACTTCCATTGGTTGGAGTCATACCTGGCACATAGGAAGATAGGGCTGTGATTGTTGGAGATCAGACATCTCAGCTCCAGGCCATTTTCTGCAGGCATTCCTCAGGGTAGTTTCCTAGGCCTAACAATCTTCAACTGCTTCATCAATGACCATCCCGCTATCAAAAGATCAGAAGTGGGGATGTTTGTTGGTGATTGCATTTCACCATTTGCAACTCCTCATGCCCTGAAGCAGTTACTATTCAAATGGAACAAGATCTGGACAGTAACCAGGTTTGGGCTGACAAGTAGCAAGTAACATTTCTGCCACACAAGTGCCAGGCAATGACCATCTCCAGTAAGAGACAATCTAACCACCATCCCTTGACATTCAGTGGTGTTCCCATCATGAAACCCCACTATCAACATCCTTGGGGTTGCTTTTCACCAGAAATTCAACTAGACTCACCATATAAATAAAATGGCTACAAAAGCAGGCCAGAGGCCAGGAATACCGCAGCAAGTAGCTAACCTCCTGATTCCCCAAAGCCTATCTATCATCTACAAGTCACAAATCAAGAGTGTAATGTAACACTCCTCACTTGCTTGGATGGATGCAGCTTCAACCATATTCAAGAAGCTTGACACTATCCAGGATGAGGCAGGCTTCTTGATTGGCACCACATCCACAAGATTCCTCCTCCTCCGCCACCAATGCCCAGTAAAAGCAATGTGTGCTATCTACAAGATGCACTGTAGAAATTAATCAAAGATCCTTGGGAAGCACCTTCCACGGTCACTTACATCAAGAAGGACAAGGCAGCAGATACATGGGAGCACCACCACCTCCAAGTACACTTCCAAGCTACTTCCCATTTTGACTTTAAAATATACCACCGTTCCTTCACTGTTGCTGGGTCAGGGTCCTGGAATTCCCTTCTTGAGGGCATTGTGGTCTATCTACAGCACATGAACTTCAGCAATTCAACAAGGCAGTTCACTACCCTCCACTCAAGGGCAACTAGAAATGGGCAATAAATGCTGGCCAGCCAGCAATACCCACATTTCATGAGTGAATAAAGAAAAACCTCTTAAGTTCCCCTCCAAGGCATACACCATCCTGACTAAGAAATATATTTTTCTTCCTTTATTGTTGTTATGGACCAGGCCAGACCCCCTTAAAACATTTCAAGAAGGTTGCCCAGATCCTAACTTCTCTAGTTGTTTTAAGCAGGTCAAGTGGATATCCCAGGAGTGATGCAGCTGGCCCAATCACTCAGTTTTAAACAAAGCAGAACTTGTTTACAGACTACTGAATGAAACATAAACAATAACTTAACCTATCTGAAAACCCAGTTGACTCTATCGCAACTTAATGATGCTGTTGCAAATACTTGCAACATACTGGAAGCACCCATTGGCAAAAAAGGTAAAATCAACTACAAGGTCTTACAGGAGAAATGTCAGAGAGAGAGAGAGGACCAGCGTGGAACTCCTTCTTTGGGTCCCCAGCCAAAAACCTTATCAGCAGCTGTAAACAAAACGTCTTGCTAAAACCAAACCAAACCCTGAACTAGGATAACTGGCCACTCCCCTTTCATGGTACAAGTGTTTAAAAAAAACTTAAAAGCTTTTTCAAGTAGATATTTCCAGACATATTGGAACCCCTGCCTTTATGACCCCTTTGAGGAAAAAAAACAAAGGACAACATAACCTTGATAAAGGAGCAGCATCATCATTACACTGTCACTGTATCAAATCCCTGAAACACTCTCGTCAACAGCGTTGTGGACATGTCTACACCCGTGGTCTCAGGCAGTAGAAGATGATGACTCACCACTGTCGTCTTGAGGGCAATTAGGGACAGACAATAAGTACTAGCCCAACCAGCAATGCCCATGGTCTATGAATGAATACATTTTAAAAAATGTCTTTACAGCCGTGTGGCAGAAAAACAGATATATTTCTTCCAAAGCCAACAAGCAAACGAATAAAGCCCATCATCAGCAATACACCAGAGCTTCACTTCCCACCTGACCTCCTCTCTTCCTCTGCAATTATCTGCTAATACAGTCGGTGCAGACCAAATGCCTATCCTTGGCTTTGAGCTTGTTTACCCTATGCAACAAGCCTATAATCTATCAGTCAAGTAAGAAAGAAAGAAACTAACTGCAAAAAAAAGTAAAGAAATCCTGCAGTTATAAGCAACACAATATTTGGTAACCCACTAACGGAGCTTCCAATACTGCAGGTAAAATGCCTTTGAGTTCAAATCCATGCCCAAGTATCAATCGTAGTGAATTAAAAATTTGAAACTTGACTGTGATCATTAACTCTTAAGCAACTTTCCTTTTCCCTTCATTCCTAGAATCTGGTGTCAGTATTAAGGCCTGTTTTATTTGCTTATTTTTATTGAAAAAATTGTAATTGGCTACCCCCTTGAACCACTGCCATCTTCATTATTCTGTGTTGTGGTTTGGTTTAATGCCACTGACTGATTTGCTAGGCTACTTCAGAGGCCTATTAAGAGAGAACCACACTGTGGATTTTTAACCTTGTTTCACTCAGTTCTAGTTAGAAACTGATTAAATGCTGAGGCTACCATGGGGCTGGAATGGCAAAGCTGATTGTTGGAAAGAAGTAACCCCATTTTGTAGATAGTACCCAGTGCTGTGTTCTAAGTAAGTTTGGTTTGTCACTCCTGTAGATGAATCCAACACCATTCACCTGAAAGTGATCACCCAACGGAGGGACCAGCCTGTGGTGCAGGAGTATGATGTTCCAGTATTCACTGAGTGTAAAGAAGACTTTATTAAAATCCACTGGGATCTGACGACACAACAGGTGAGTGGAAAGTCACAAGTAGAATAGGAAGTTGTATGTGAAATCTGTAAATATGTTAAAACTTGATTCTGCCAGAAGTGTATGCTTTCTGAAAGAATCTCAAGGAATAGGGAGAGAGTGCAGTTGAACACGTGGCTGCAAGGATGGTGTAGGAGGGAGGGCTTCAGGTATTTGGACAATTGGACTGCATTCTGGGGAAGGTGGGACCTGTACAAGCAGGACGGGTTGCACCTGAGCCAGAAGGGCTAGCACTCTTCAGGGTGGTTTAAACTAATTTGGCAGGGGGATGGGATCCGGACTTGTAGTCCAGCAAGTAGATTAGCTGTTTTTCAGGATGTCCAAGAATGTAGGGAGGCTGTGAAGAAGGTAGCACAGACAGGGAATACTTGCGGACACAGAGATGGGCTCAAGTGCGTATACTTCAACGGAAGAAGTATCAGAAATAAGGTCGGTGAACTTAAGGCGTGGATCGGTACCTGGGACTACGATGTTGTGGCCATCACGGAAACGTGGATAGAAGAGGGACAGGAATGGTTGTTGGAGGTTCCTGGTTACAGATGTTCCAGTAAGATTAGGGAGGGTGGTAAAAAAGGAGGAGGATGGCGTTGCTAATTAGAAATGGTATAACAGCTGCAGAAAGGCAGTTCGAGGGGGATCTGCCTTTGGAGGTAGTATGGGCTGAAGTCAGAAATAGGAAAGGTGCAGTCACCTTGTTGGGTGTTTACTAGAGGCCCCCCAATAGCAGCAGAGATTTGGAGAAACAGATTGGGAAACATAATTTAGAAAAGTACAGAAGCCACAGGGTAGTAGTTATGGG
>NC_057727.1:64768314-64826379 GCF_004010195.1 Chiloscyllium plagiosum
GTGGATGCTTTGGAGAGGGTGCAGAGAAGATTTACCAGGATGTTGCCTGGAATGGAGAGGAAGTCGTACGAGGATAGGTTGAGAGTTCTCGGCCTTTTCTCGTTGGAACGGCGAAGGATGAGGGGTGACTTGATCGAGGTTTATAAGATGATCAGAGGAATAGATAGAGTAGACAGTCAGAAACGTTTTCCCCGGGTGCAACAGAGTTTTACAAGGGGACATAAATTTAAGGTGAAGGGTGGAAGATATAGGGGAGATGTCAGGGGTAGGTTCTTTACCCAGAGAGTGGTGGGGGCATGGAATGCGCTGCCTGTGGGAGTGGCAGAGTCAGAATCATTGGAGAACTTTAAGTGGCAATTGGATAGGTACATGGATGGGTGCTTAAGCTAGGACAAATGTTCGGCACAACATCGTGGGCCGAAGGGCCTGTTCTGTGCTGTATTGTTCTATGTTCTAGGGCCAAGGACTGCTCCTTTTCCTGGACGTTCAGAATGTTAGTAGAAGTTGTAATTGAAATATACACTGGTATGGTCAAACTCCCATACCTTGAGTAGCAGTTAGTGGGAGAGGAGAAGCATCCATCTGTTGAAGGTACTTGGATATGCTTGAGACTAATCCTAAATGTCTGGATTATGAGAGAAACTGGGGAAATTTGGGTTCTGTGAAGCAATCTTATACAAGAGGCAAATCTGGGTATGAATTAAAGTACAGAAGGTAAACCAATAGTTATTATCTGCATAGTGCCACACAAGCTCTTATCAAAGTTACAAAAATGTCATCTATGCAACTACAATAAAAGTTGACCACCCCTCAGCATGCTTTGGTATCTGGCTGCAGCTTTTGACACAGTTCAACATACGTTCCTCCTCCAGTACCATTCTCCTCTGTTGTACACCACTCGTGGCCTCATTCTTATTTATCTAATTATCTAACTATCTAGAGAATTGCTTACAATAACTCTTCTTCCTGTTTTCACACTATTTCCTCTGGTGTGTTCCAAAGATTTATCTTTTTTTATTCCTTGCGTGTTGGCGATTCATTCAATGACACAGGGTCTTCAAGGGTGCTGATCACAACCAACTCTTACCTCACCATCTCCCATCTCCGCTCCTTCGTTGTTGCTAAATTATGGATTCATGTTGTATATTAATTATCTGGATAAAGGAAGAATAGAATCCCTGCCGTGGGGAAACAGGCCCTTTGGCCCGATGTGTCCAGACTGACCCTCTAAAGAGTAACCCACCCAGACGCATTCTCCCTACCCTATATTTACTCCTGACTACACATCCCTGAACACTATGGACAATTTAGCATAGGCAATTCACATATCTGCACATCTTTAGATTGTGGAAGGAAACCAGAGCACCCAGACGAAACCCCACGCAGACACGGGAGAATGTGCAAACTCCACCCAGACAGTTGCCCGAGACTGGAATTGAACCCGGATCCCTGGTGCTGTGAAGCAGCAGTGCTAACCACTTGACTTGACTTTCCTAATGTGTTCCAGACTGGTCTTTCTGCCTTTTATAAACTTGAGTTAATCCAAAGGTGAGCTGCCCGTCTTTTAACTCTGCAAATTCTGCTCCCTGTAATCCCTGCACTTGCTGACTTACATTGACTCCTCATCAAACAACATCTTGACTTGAAAATTCTCCTTGATTTCCAACTGCCTATTCCTCACCCTTCTCTATCTCTTTGACCCCCTCCAGACCCTCTGAGACATCTGCACTCCTCAAATTCTGGTCATCCCTATAATTATTCCACAATTGGTAACTGAGCCTTCGGATACCAAGTGTCCAAGCTATGGAATACTATTCCTATACCCCTCCACCTCTCTTTCCTCTTTAAGACATTCCATTTTGGTCATTTGAGTTAATATCTCCTTATGTGACTTGGTGTTATGCTTTGATTCATGGTGCTCTTGAGACGGTTCATTAAGGCACTATATAAATACAAGTCAATAGATGAAAACAAACAGAGTACTTAACACAGGAGTCCAAGATAGTGGGTGAATAATTCCATAATTTATACAAGAAATAATGTTGCTTCAATTTGGGAGATCATGGGATCTTTCTGGACAAATAAACTGAAGCCTTCCAAATCTATAAATACCAAATGATTTGAAGACACAATTTCATAATTTGCCATTTTTTATTATTACATGAGCATGTCACCCTGTTTTTGAATGAATCAAGTGCCAAGCCATCATGGTGGAATTACTAAGTTTCAGTGCCTCTGTCCAGAAATGTGGTTATGTATCCTGTGAAAAGTTGTCAGAGGAGCCACTGCATACGTAAAGTAATGCAGGAATATTATAAAAAGAAATAGGAACTGCCTGTCAAGCCTGCTTCACCACTAATGGCCAAGTGGACATCAATTGTCCAGCGATGACTGTAATTGAGCAGTTGTATTAGTGTTTTTCTGTTCAGTGTTGGTTAATTATGTATCCTTCAGATTTTACCATACATTGATGGATTCCGTCACATCCAGAAGATCTCTGCTGAGGCAGATGTGGAGTTGAACTTGGTGCGAATTGCAGTGCAGAATTTACTGTGAGTAGCACAGCAGTGTGATGAAAGGTATCTCAAAAAATATAACTTTTAGAGTTTGGATTTTAAAATAGTAGCATACGGGACCAGTTACTATTCTGAAAGTTTTAAAAAATAACAAGGTAAAATAGTCCTTCTGGAACTGTAACCTAATTGCGTACGTGCTAAAGAACAGGACCACTGGAATGTTAATGGAATTGTTTTATTGTGGCCGATTATGACAGGTTGTATCAAAGTTCAATAGCATATTTTTGGGTCAGAATAATTGAAACATAATTTTAATTTAGAAAATCCATAAGTTTTTTAGGATATTGTGAAGAGATGTAAGTACTGTCTCTCTCATAGAAAGGAATATAAAACAGTTCAGGGAAAGTACAGATATCTCATTGGTTGTGTAATTTCCAAATCAGGATTGTTTGGCTAAAACTCTGTACATTATTAGAAGTTGAGAAAGTCCAAGACATCAGTTTTGAGAATATTTATGTAAAAAGACTTCACGGTTCACAGGAAAGAACTGGATAGAGTCAGTTAAGTTGAATTTGAAGATCTGACAGCAAACCATAAAAAAACTATAGAAAAAGTCATTCAACCCATCATGTTTTCACTGGCTGAATAAACTAGTTGTGCATTTTAATCCCACTTATCAACTCTAGTCTGTAGCTTTGCTGATTACAGTGCTGATCCAGGTTTCTTATAAATGAATTGAAAGCGACAAATGCCACAATCACCATGGGTCATACAGCATCCATGGCCAGTAAGCAAGCTAACATTTCGAGTCTAGGTAACTCTTCATCAGAACTGAAGTGAAGTGTACAGGGGGCAGCATTTGTGGGAGGGGGGAATGGTTGGGTGGTATAGGGTGCTGGTGGAGAAAAGATGTTGATAGTTCAGGTTAAGTGATTGGAATGTGAGAATGGCAGAACAGTGGTATGCCTAACTGTCAGATTTGAAAGAACAGGCAGTCCCACTGGGGTGAAGGGAGGGGAGAGCGGACATGGTGACAGAGAATGTAACAAGTAAAGCTGAAACAAAAGGAAGAAATGTGAATTGGAGTTCGCAATTTGAAGGTGTTGAACTCAATATTACGTTCAGAAGGCTGTAAAGTACCTAGTCTAAAGATGAAATATTGTTCCTCCAGTTTGCACTGTGGTTCAATAGACACTGGGGCGGCACGGTGGCACAGTGGTTAGCACTGCTGCCTCACAGCGCCAGAGACCCGGGTTCAACTCCCACAGTCCAAAGGTGTGCAGGTCAGGTGAATTGGCCATGCTAAATTGCCCGTAGTGTTAGGTAAGGGGTAAATGTAAGATTATGGGTGGGTTACGCTTCGGCGGGTCGGTGTGGACTTGTTGGGCCGAAGGGCCTGTTTCCACATTGTAATGTAATGTAATCTAATCTAATCTAATCAGCACTGCAGCATACCGAAGACAGACAAGTGGGCATGTGAGCAGGATGCTGTGTTAAAATGACCAGCTATGAAAAGGTCAGGGTCATGCTTGCGCACAGACCGGAGGTATTCTGCAAAGCGGTCATCCAGTCTGCATTTGGTTTCTCCAATGTAGAGTAGGGTGCAGCGAATACAATACATAAGATTTGAGGAGGTACAGATGAAATGCTGCTTCACCTGGAAAGACTGTTTAGGCCCTTTGGGAGATGAGCAGAAAGGAGGTGAAGGGGCAGGTGTCACATGACTTGTGTTCACGCCTCACAAGTAATTTTGTGGATTATTTGTCAGATCTGTGTTTCTGTATTGAATAGCATTGGAAAATGGGATGAGGCTTTTGTGTTATGTATTTTGAGCTTTCAAACTGTGTTCTATATTTAGGGAACTTGGTTTTGTTTTCGTGTTCCTTCCATTAAACATCTGTTGTTCAAGAAACACTGCAGGCTTCTGTGACTGAGCTAGTTTGTTCCACTTTACCTGTTGGATTGCTGTAATTAGGCCAACAGAGCTTTAAAGGGAAAGTCACCACATTTAATACGTATTGGTAGCAGCTTTTCAGTGTACCTGGCCTTTCTCTTCATGTTTTTATGTCTTGTTTTCAATGTGCTGATCAAAGTGAGACTTGTTAAGAGGTTGTAAATTTAGTACTTTTCTATTTTTAAGATACACTGTCAGTTCAAGTATCTCCTGGAATCTGCATGATAAAGAACATTTCGTACACTTAACTAAACATTCTCAGTTTAGGGTCAGATGAGTTGGATACAAGGTAAAGCTCTATCTTTCAAAACTGTTCCATTAAACACTCACAGATAAAGCTTGGGTCAGATCTAGTGTAAAGCTCCTTTTGCCTTGTCCCCATCAAACACTACCAGCCTAACTGCAGGGTTGATACAGCATCGGTTAGACATGGAGTAAAGCCCTGTCCTCATGTTCCTGGTATACAGTCCAGGGCCGATGCAACTTGTGTCAGATACAGTGTAAAATACCATTGAACACTCCCAGGACAACTATAGGTATAAATTAGGTTCTATATACAGCACCATCTTCACTATCCCATCAATTCTCCTGAAGCAAGTACAGGTTACAAACATTGTAAAACTCTCTCTCTACTGCCCCATGAAACATTCCTGTGGCAGGTATAGAACAAAAAAAATCTGGAAATCCTCAGCAGGTCATGAAGCATCTGAGAGTTAATGTTTCAAGTCAATTATCTTTTATTGGAACTGGACCAGTATAGTGTGGGTTAGATACAGAATAAGGATCTTTCTACATTGCCTGTCGCAATATTCTCAAATTCAATATAACAGTGTTCAGTTGTTCTAAAGCATGTAATAGTTTCCTCCCTGAGATATGTTTTTAGCACTATATTTCTGTTATCAAAGATGATGAGTGTATTTAGCCCATTCAGGGCACCTTGGCAACCTCAGCAATAAACACAAGATTTTAATTGCAGCTTAATTGAACAGTTTACATTGTTGGAGGTGGGATCCATGTGTTTAATGAGGATTCTGCTGAAAAACAAATCTCTACTTTTGAAATGCTTCGCTTGCTGAGATTTCCATGTAATCACATTGTTCAGTATCTATGTTTGCCATTTGCCTTTGCTTATTTATTGAACTACAGATAACCTGAAGAGGTTTTTTGTGCAGCAGGTTGTTGTAATCTGTAAAGTACTTTTTGAAAAGGTGGTCGAAGCAGATCATGATTGTAATGTTAGCAAGACTGCAAATGCAGAATTCCAATTAATGCTGTGGGGATCACAGTTCAAATCTCCCACTTTTGATGGGATTTGAATTTAGTAGTAAAAAGACTGGACTAAAGGCTACTTTCAGTAATCGAGAGTGTGGTGCTGGAAAAGCAACCAGGGATGGTGCAATTTGTCAGAAGGGAGTTGCCCTGGGAGTGCTCAATATTGACTTTGAAACCCAGGAAGCCCTGTGGCAACAAGTTAAAAACAGGCAAGGAAATCTCCACTACCATATCCAACCTCCTGCCATGACTTCAGCTGATGAATCAGTGGCCCTTCATATTGAATAGCACTGGGAGAAAACACTTAGGGTGTGAAGGAAACAGAAGGTACTCTTGGTGGGGTCTTCAACGTCCATCACAAAGAACGGCTCAGAAGCATCACTACTGACTAAATTGACCAATTGATGTAGGGCATATCTGGTATCATATTTCGAGCCTGTGGCAGATGGTGAAGGGAAAGCCTACTTCACCTCACCCACCCCAGTCTACCTGTCTCAGATGCATCTCTCCATGACTACATCTTTTGAAGTTTTAATTTTTTTTAGGAACTTCATAAACTGGTGATCGTGGGATTTGGGGATGAAATAATTTGCGTGTGGTTGTTTATCCCTCTCAGTAGGTTCAAAGGAATGGGTTAAAGGAATATTTATGTTTATGGTACTTTGGAGTGAAGGGACCTTAATAAATTTCAGAACCTTATTTAATTTTTTTTATTGTTTAGTATGTCTACTCTAAAGTAGATCTACAGAGTCTCACAGCATGGAAACAGACATTTCGGTCCAACCAGTCCATGCCGATCTTAATCCCAAATTAAACTAGTCCCACCTGCCTGCGGTTGGTCCACATCCCTCTAAATCTTTCTTATTCATGTACTTATCCAAATGTCTTCTAGATGCTGAAAATAACACACCAGGTTATAGTCCCAACAGGTTTATTTGGAAGTACAAGCTTTTAGAGCTCTACTCCTTTTCAGGTAGCTTCTAAATGCTGTAACTGTACCCTCCAGTTCTTAACCTGTATTTATAGATGATACAAATATTTCTCCTAGGGGGCCCCCACAATCTTCTCCCTAACTTCTGACAAGGTCCTAGGATGCAGTTGGCCAGGTCATGGGGATTTATCTACCTTTGTTTTCTAAGACTTCCAGTACTTCCTCTTTGTAATGTGAGCATCAATATTTATTTTGTTGATTTGTTTAGACTCCAATTCTTTATCAACAGCAAAAACTGATGCTAAATATTCATTTAATATCTCTCCCATCTCCTGACATCAACACAAAATCAAATAGTCACATTCAGCACGGGAATATATTGTACAGAGCAATCTGTTAATAAATTGTGCTCCTGTTCATTCAGTTCAAGTTGCACTGTGCATGTAATGTGTGCTGTTGTCTTGCAGGTACTATGGAGTTGTGACCTTAGTTCCTATATTCCAGGTGAGTGGAAGTAGACACTCAGTTTATTTATATTTCTAAATTATTATCTAGAATTAGCTGTTGCTTCTGTGCCAGTTCTTCTCTGCCTTAAAATGAAACCAGCTTTTACCTTTTGTTGAACCTACTTTTACATTGATTTCTAGTTCTGCTGCTGTTTAACTGCGTTCTATTCCTTTTCTCTGCAGTATTCCAATGTGTACTGCCCAACTCCTCGGGTGCAGGATCTGGTAGATGACAAATCCTTGCAGGAAGAGTGCCTAGTATATGTCACCAAACCAGGTATGATGAAAGTTCCTATTCCGCGCAAAGGCAATGAAAATCAAATGGCATTTTGGTGTTTTCACCCATTGTGTTCCTAATGCCCACAAACATAGCAACATGGAAAATTGTTTAAATTATAATGATACAATAAAAGGAGTGAAAGGTTATCAGGGTAGGTGGGAATGTGGAGTACTCAGATCAGCCATGCTAAGTCCCCAGGACCTGACATTCTACAAGCCAGAGTGTGTAAAAAGGTGGCTATAGAATACTTGATACAGCAGTGATTATCTTCCAGGAATCTATGGATTCTGGAATGGTTCTTGCAGATTTGAAGCTCGCAAATGTCACTCTGCTATTTAAGAAAGGAAAGAAAGAGAAGACTGTGAGCTACAGACTTGTTAGCCTTACAGCTGCTAGAGAAGGGGAGCTGCTAGAATTTATTAAAAATAATGTTTTGGTTAACAAACGTAAAACACACGGGATAAGAGGTAATGTACTGTCTTGGATTAAAGATCAGCTAATGAAAATGGAGAATAGGAATAAAAGGATCATTCTCCCATTTGCAGGGTGTGTCTGGTATGATTTGGGTTTAGGGACCAAATGTAATATTTCCAAAATTGCAAATGATACAAAACAAAGTGGGAATGTGTATTCAGGAAAATGTAAAATGGATTCAGGAGGATTTGGACAGGCTTAATGAGTGAGCAAATGCATGATAGGTGGAATATGATGTGGAAAAATGTGAGGTTATCCACTTTGAAATGAGGCACAGATGTGCAGAGTATTTTTTAAATGGTGAGAGGTTATGGGGCCTGGGTGTCCTTGTTAGTAACAAGTCACTGAAGGTCAATATGTGGGCGCAACAAGCTATTAGGAGGGCTAATGGAATGTAAGACTTGATTGTAAGAAGATTTGAGTACAGGAGTACTGAAATTTTGCTTCAGTTGAATAAAAACTTGGTCAGACCACGCCTGGAGTATTCTGTGCAATTTTGGTCTGCTTATCTCAGAAAATATATCATTGGCATAGAGAGAGTTCAGTGAAGGTTTGCCAGACTTGTTCCTGGGCTGGTGGGACTGTCCTATGATGAAGATTGGACAATATTCTCTCAGTTTTGAAGAATGATGATGTCATCGAAACCTGCTAAAATACTGATGGAATAAGCAGGATGAAGCTGGTAAGGTGTCTCCCTAGAGTGAGCACAATTTAAAAGTAAGGGGTAGGGTGCCATCTAGGACCAAGAGGAGAATTGTTTTTACTCTGAGTTGCGAATATGTGGATTTCAGTACCCAAGAGGGCAGTGGAAGCAAAGTATTTGAGTATGTTGCATGTAGGGATTAATGGATTTGTCATTATTAATGGGGTATCGGGTTGTGGGGTTATTCTGGGTAAAAGGCTTTGAAGTATCAATCAACCATGGTCATATAGAATGTCAGAGTAGGCTTGACAGGGTGAATGACCCACTCCTTTTTCTACTTTGTATGTTCTTATTAAATATGTTGTGAGGACACAAAAACTGCTGAGGTTGAGTGAGTGGAAAGGAGAATGCCAAGATATAAAATAATGTGGGAAAGTGTGAAGTTATCCACTCTGGATGGAAAATTAGAGAAACTGTATTCTTTAAATGGTTAGGGACTAGATTGGTTGGTGTTCAGGGGACTTGGGTGTTTTCATATGTTAATCACTTGATATTAACTTGCAGGGAGGGGAATGTTTTTTGTTGAACATGGATTACAGTTTTAGAGTAAACGTTTTACTACAATTGGGGAGGCCATACCTGGAGTATAGTTTCAGTCTCCTTACCTGAAAAAAGATACACTTACAATGTAAAATTGACTGGACTGATGTCTGCAATGTACGGGTTGTATTCTGAGAAGAGATTAAATAAACTGGGACGACAATCTTCAGAATTTAAAATAATTTAAAAGGCTATAACATTGGACATTGAAAATTTAATGTTGAATAGACCATTGGTTGATAGAGTAGATGTATGAAGAATGTACCCTTTCTGGAGAACCAAATAGCTTGATTCTAAAAGAAATGGGTTGCCTTTGGGACTAAGATATGAAATGTCTTTACTCAGAGGGTTGTGAATCTTTGGAATTTCCACCTCATAGGGATGTGGGTGGTCATTCAAGACCGAGATTAATATATTTTTGAATACAAAGGCATTTGGCCATAGTGCAGGAATGTAAGTTGAGGTAGTAGATCAGCCATGATGTGTTCAGTGGTGGAGGTATAGTGACCTCTGCTCCTATTTCAAACAGCTATTTGATGACACAAAACTGGAATATTTTACTTAAAAAGAAAGAGATATTGCCAATATTTTTTGTCTTGCATTCATCATGACAAATGCAAGAATGCCAAATTTCAAACGATCAGGGTAGGGGAAAAGAATGCTGATTGAATAGCAAGTTCACATTACTTTTTCCATGGCAACACCTCACCCAGTCAGAATCAACTTATCAAGCAATTAGCACAATGTTTTCCATAATAAATTGTTGAGACTGTTTGAAATTTGGACTAATGTTATGGTGCTGTATCACTTTATAATCCTCAGGGAGGTTACCGCTCATCATTTCTTAAAGCAAAAATATGCTAAAGAATACTAGTTTGTACCTGCACAACACTTTGAAGTAGTAATATCAAGGATTTTGTCCCCAGGGCTGCAGAGCTTGGAGCCCAGATTGAGGTCTTCCTTGAAATGTTGATGTGCATGTTTTGCTTTAAGACTTTACAGTTGTCGGTGAACTCAGCAGATGATTGAATTGAATGGGTCTCATGAAATAACAAGCAGTAGTTTGAAAAATATATAGTGATGCAGACTGAGTCATTATAGGCTCCCAAGATTTTGCAAGTCAGACTGGCAACAGGGAAGGGTAAGGGATGAAATCTAATAGAGGAGTGCTTGTTATTTCTGGGCGTGATGGGATTTTATTGTTTAATAGTCGTGGCATACCTGGAAATTATGCAATAAACGCTGTAAAGGATATAAGAATCTGAAAGGGTTAATGCTGAGGAATGTATTAAGCACCATCCAATATTACAATGTCATGGATGGAGAGGAGAGTACATTACTGGATCTCAAAAAAGGCAGACCTAACATGAAGGACTCCCTCATGGATTTCACTACAATATCTGTCATGTCAAAATAGCTTATACCTAGTTGCTATTGTGCATTAAGCTTCATCTTGTTTAAGTCAAGAGCCTTTTCTTGTTAGACTACCTAGTGGTTTTCCTCTACCTCACTAAACCAATCAAATCCTTTAGATCCCAACCTCAAAGGACAGTGGTGGCAGCAAATAGATAGATAAAGTGTCGGAGAGCCCTGTAGCATGGAGACAGACCCTTTCACCGAAACTGCTCCATGCAGACCAAAATGTCTATCAGTGCTAACTGCATTTCTCTGCACTAGGTCCATGTTCTTCTAAACCTTTCCTATCCATGATTTGTCCAAATGCCTTTTAAATGTTGTTAACGTACCTGCCTCAACCACTTCTGCTGGCCGTTCATTCCATATGCGTACCACTCTGTGTAAAAATGCTCCCCCTCAAGTTCCCTTTTATTCTTTCCCCTCTAACCTTAAACTGATGCCCTCTAGTCCTTGATTCCCCAACCCTGGGAAAAAGAGTGAATGCATTCACCTTATCCTTGCATTTCACAATCTTATACACTACAATAAAATCCCCCTGAGTCTTCTATACTCTTTTTAAAAAAAGAGTTCTAGCTTGTCCAACCTCTCCCTATAACTCAGGTCCTTGAGTTCTGGCAACATTCTTGTAAATTTCTTCTGTGCTCTTTCCAGTTTAATAACTTCCTTCCTATAGCAAGGGTACCAAAACTGAACACAATTGCCAACTGTAGCTTCGCCAATGTCCTGTACAATTGCAACCTAATTTCTGTACTCAGTGCCCTAACTGACGAAGAGCAGTGTGCCAAAAACCTTATGCTCTGCCTACCTGAGACTCCACTTTCAGAGAACCGTGCAGCTGAACCCCAATGTCCCTCTGTTCCACTACACTCCTTAAGGATCTACGATTCACCATGAAACTCCCTACCTTGATTTGATGTTCCAAAATGCATGCCCTCGCACTTATCTATATTAAACTCCATTTGCCATTTCTCAGCCTATTTCCCCAGCTGATCAAGATCCTGCTGCAATTTCTGATAACCTTCCTCACTGTCCATGATACCTCCTATTTTAGTGTCATGCCTTGTACATGTTCATCCAAATCGTTATATAGATAACAAACAGCAATGGGTCTAGCACTGACCCCTGAGGCACGCCACCAGTTACAGGCCTCCAGTTTGACAAGCATCCTTCCACTATTACCCTCTGTCCTACCATCAAACCAATTATATATCCAGTTTGCCAGCTCCCCCAGATTCCATGTGATCTAACCTCCCAGACCCAACCATGTGGAACCTTATCAAAGGCCTTACTGAAATCCATATAGACTGTGTCTGCCGCCCTGTGTCAACCTTCTTGATCACTCCTTCAAAGAACTCAAACAAAGTTGTGAGGCATGATCTCCCACACACAAAGCCATGTTGACCTTGTTATGATGTATCTTTCACTAAGGTGACTGGTAAGGATCTATCATAAAACATATTATACTGAAAACTCTTTGAAATGTTTTCAACAATCCGCTGAGCATAAATAGAAATTTATAGACCACTGGCAGCCTGGAGGCATGTAGCGCCAATTGGCTTGATGTAGTTTTCCCAGGCACAGTTGGCATAATGGACTAGTGAAATGGGGAAGAGTTAGATTTCATAAAATGGTGAGATTTTCAAATCATTTAGTAGGTTCCTTTTCCTTGATTAGTTGTTAAGATAAATTAGTGTCCATACTATGACTTGGGAAGTAAAGTCCTGCATGGAAAATGACCTTAAATAGGAATTCTGTCCATAGAATGCGTGAATATGTGTTTATGTTGAGAGAGAGTGTCTTACAGATCTGAGCAAGACCCTGATCTTTGCTAAAGTTTCAAATCCTCAGTTAAAGGGGAAAAAAATTGAGTTCCCATTTCTTGACCAGCATCCAGCCTCTGTCCTGAAGAAGGGTTTTTGCACCCCTAACATTGACTCTGCTTTCTGTCCACAGATGTTGCCAGACTTGCTGAGTTTTTGCAGCCATTTATTTTGTTACTTCAGTTAATGGTCATTGGAGACCAGTCAGGATCTATGGACTAGTATAAGGTCACTAACACTATTGAGTCAAATCCTGTCCAAGTCCCTGAGAAAGCTGGGTCAAAAGAGGAGACAGAGAATTTCTAATAAAAGAAATCTTTGTACAATGGCAGGGGTTTTTGAGTGACTCATTCTTTAAGTGGCTATAGTTTCCTGTTAACTTTAATTTTAAAAAGCATGATTTGAATGAGATTGAAGCTAAAATTGGTGACAGAACAGCTAATGAGGAGCAATCCAAGGAATCTCAGAAGGATTTAGATCTGTTGGGAAGCTAACCCAATAGATTGCAAGTGAAGTTCACTCCCAAATAACTGATATGCAAGTGAGAAGCCAGGATAGGGATAACAGCTTAAAAATCACTATTGCTGATGTGAACACTGTATGTACAATTCATCTGTAGAGGGTAGATGGATCCTACATCAGTGGGAGGCCTTTGAAGACCTGTCACTTGCCCCTTCTTCCCGCAGGACACAAGCGTGCCAGTCTGCGTGATGTATTTCAGCTTTACTGTGGGCTCAGTCCCGGCACTACAGCACGAGATCTCTGCTCCCGCTACGCTCAACAGCTTCAACATGTGGACGAGAGGTAGGATATTGAGCCTTGGCTTTGGATTAGAGTCATAGAGGTCTGCAACACGGAGAAAGGCCCCATCAAACGTGCATTGGTCGAAAACAGCCGCCTAACTAGTCCATTCCCACTTTCTAACACTTGGCCCATAGCCTTGTATATCTTGGCACTGCAAGTACAGAGGAACCTCGATTATCCGAATACCAATTATCCAAAATTCGGATTATCCGAAGGAGATCTGGAGGTCCCGATGGAAACATTACATCAAAGACGTGTTTCCAACAGTGATCGCGTCTTTTGTTTACAGTGATTAAACAGACACCATCTCCAAATGACTGACCTCCCGCCTCTCCCCCTCCCACACTTTCCCTGGAGTTCTACAGAGGGGTGTACCCTAAACCCACCTTACCCAAAAATTCTCTCCAAAATTGTCCTGTATAGAGCAAACGTGGAACCTGTCAAAAAGTTGTGTGTGTGGCTGTGGCTGCGTGTGTATGTGCGCGTGCGCACTATTTGGAGACTTATCCCACCAGCAACTGCAGCAGTCTTGTTACTGGTGTCCAGTCCAGCTGCCCAGGAGAGGGGGCGGGTGTGTATGGGGTTGGGGAGGCGTTGGGGGCAGTGTCAGACGGGCTGGGGGCAGAGGGTGTTGGGGGCAGGGTCCGACGGGGCTGGGAGCATCAGACGGGTGGGGGCGGTGTCAAACAGGGTTGGGCAGCGTTGTCAGACGGGGTTGGGGGTGGGGGTGGTATCAGATGGGGTTGGGGTCGGGGTCTCATGCACTGTCATACTGCCTTACCTCCTGAACAGTGAGCAGACTTTTAAAAACTCCAAGCCCCAGAGGAAAGGCGAATAATCGATTATCTGAACGAAATAGTGCCCGCAAATCACGTTCAGATAATCGAGGTTCCACTGTATACCAAATGTGTTTTCGATCATTTTTATCTACCTGTCCCAATACCTTAATGGCCTGGTGGACATAGACACCAGGGTTCCTCATGTCCTGGTCCTTGATGCCTCCCAGGGTCCTACCATTCATTATGTATTCCCTTACCTTGTTTGTCCCACTCAATTGCTTCACCTCATACTTACCTGAATTGAGTTCCATTTGCCACTGATCAGACCATCTAACCAGCCTTTCTGTATCCTCCTGTAATCTAAGGCTATCCTCCTCAGTATCTACCTCCCACCAATCCTCATATCATCCACAAACTCACTGATCAACCCCCCCAACTGCAAATCGTGTAAATTGTTTATATATACCCCAAACCATCTCAGTGTTAGACAGAGCTAAGTGAACTAACAAATCAGATGTAAACTCTGTAGTCCTATCACATCCAGTTGAGAATGATGGTAAGTAATTACACAACTCACGAGAGGACAAAGCTCTGCAAATGTCCCTATCTGCGATGATGGAAGAGCTAAATAAATTAGTATAGGATAAGGCAATCTTCAGCCAGAAGTGTTAAGTGAATGATCTGTCTCGGTCTCCTCCAGTGGTACCCAGCATTGCAGATACCAGTCTTTAGCCAATTCAATTCACTCCATATGATATTAAGAAACAGTTGGAGGCCGTGGATAGCACAAAGGCTTTGGGTCCAAACAACATTCCAGCAATAACACTGAAGATTTGTGCTCGAACTTGCCACTCCCCTAGCCAAGCCCTTTCAGTTCATTAACAACACTGGCATCAACCTGACAACAAGATTGCCCAGCTATGTCCTGAAGACAAAAAGCAGGACAAGTTCAACCCAGCTAATTACCACCCCATCAGTCTGTGATGGAAGGTGTCATCAACAGTGCTATCAAGCAGCATTTGCTCAGCGATAACCTGTACAGTGATGCCCAGTTTGGGTTCCACGAGGGCCACTCAGTTCCTGACTTCATTGCAGCCTTAGTTCAAATATGGACAAAAGGGCTAAATTCTAGAGGTGAGGCGAGAGTAACTGCCCTTGACATCAAAGTCACATTTGACCAAATGTGGTATCAAGGGGCCCGAGCAAAATTGGAATCAGAGTATTGGGGAATATTCTCTGCTAGTTAAAGTCATACTTGATGTTGGAGAGGGATTTTAAAGAGGAGTTGTAAGTTCCTCGTTCAGTAGCACAAATCACTCTTTGTTTGGAGTTCCTTTACCACATATGGGAGACAGCAGAGACTGTTCCAAATCTGGCTTTCACGTGGGGCCCAGTTGCCCTCCTAATTACAGTTCAGATCAGAGGTCAGTGACAATCTACCTTTCCCAACAAAATAGAGAATATTTGTACATATTTCTTTATAGTGGTTAAATGCTTCATTGACATCAGTGCTTGCCACATCCCCTCTCTCCTACACTTCCAATCCTGCAAATACATGATCAACAATGGACAACTTTATGGTTCACCTTAGGTCCTTCCATCATCTTGTGATGTTTGCCAGACCCCTATCACCTGTCCTTGGGCTCTTACGATTATTGGCCATACTTCAACACTGATTTTTATGTCTCTTCCGAGACATTTGCCAGTCGCCTCATATACTTATTACTAATGACTTTACAAATTTGGTCAAGAAATTCACATCCCTTACTGACCTTAGTACAGAAGATTAAAAAGCATGTTAATTTCTACCAATGGTTATAATATTTGTAATATCAGCTCTAATATAAAAGTACTTATAAAGTTTAACATGGTTAACTCTAATACTATGATTCTGTGACAAAGCTAACAATTTCCCTTTTATCCAACTTGCGAAGCTGCAGTTATTTATCCTTTCGAGGTCATAGTTTCTGCTACCTTTGCCAGGTTGTTTGTGTCTCGGTACTCTTCTAAGGTTAACTTATTTATACCTTTTTGTTCTATTTTCTTGCTAATGAAGGAAAAAGTTTCTTCACTGGTATTTATCAAAACCGGTCTCTGCATTCAAGGCTAACTGCTTTCAAAAATTTAATTCCCCACAATCTTATAAATTTTAACTTGCATTCTTATATGAATATGTGTCTACTCTAATATGTAATTATTATTATTTACAAGCCTCATCTTAAGTGGGTCAAATTTTCACTATTTCACATAAAAATTAGAAATCTCAGATCAGATGGTTTTCATCTGAGCTAATGTATCAGAGTCTTACTGTTTGCATTCTAGTCCCATCTTAATAAGGCTCATGCATTTTGTTGTCTGGCTTTGAAGGCCATGGTTTGAGTTATATGAAATGCTACTTCGGTTAAAATTTCCTTCAAATGTCTGTGTCAGTTAAAAAGAAAATTCTACAGTCATTTTGTCATATTCAGCCATGAACATACAATATCTGGCACATAGGGTCTACCTACAGTGCATGGACTACAGTGGTTGAAGACAGCTCACCATCACCACCTCAAGGGCAACTAGGGACAGTCAATAAATACTGGCAAGCCCATGGTGCCCACATTCCACAAACGAATAAACAAAATTCAGCAGGGATCCCAAAACTTAACCCTGCAGAGCCTCACCCGACACAGGCTTGCAGGCTTGTGATTGTTGGAGGTCAATCATTTCTTTTCCAGGACATCTCTGCAGGAGTTCCTCAGGATAGTGTCCTAGGCCTGACCATCTTCATCTACTCTATCAATGGCTTTCCCTCCATCATAAGGTTAGAAATAGGGATGTTTGCTGACGATTGCACAATGTTCAGCACCACTTGTGATCCTCAGACACAAAAGGAGTCCATGTTCAAATGCAACACGATCTGGACAATATCTTGGCTTGGGCTGATACATGGCAAGTAATATTTACGCCACATAAATGCCAGATAAAACCATCTCCAATAAGAGACAATATCACTATCTTTCCTTTGATATTCAGTGTTGTTACCATCACTGAGTCCCCCACTATCAACATCCTTGGGATTGCTATTGACCAGAAACTCAACTCGACTCGCCACATAAACACAGTGGCTACAAAAGGCTAGGAGTACTGCGGTGAGTAACTGACCTCCTGACTCCCAAAGCCAGCCCATCACCTGCAAGTCATAAGTCAAGATTATGGTTGAATACTCCCTACTTGCCTGGATGGGTGCACCTCCAACAATCAAGAAGCTTGACACCATTTAGGACAAAACAGCTCACTTAATTGGCACCATATCCACAAGCATCCCCTTCCTCCACCACTAACGCTCAATAGCAGCAGTGTGTACTATCTACAAGTTGCACTGCAGTAATTCACCTAAGATCCTGAGACAGCACCATCCAAACCCATGACCACTTCCCTTTAGAAGGACCAAGTAGCAGATACTTGGGAACACCACCATCTGCAAGTTTCCCTCCAAGCAACTCACCATCTTGACCTGGAAATGTATCACTATTCCTTCACTGTCATACTCCTGGATTTCTTTCCCTTATAGCATTGTGGGTCTACCTACAGTGCATGGACTTCAGTGGTTCAAGACAGCTCACCATCACCACCTCAAGGGCAACTAGGGACAGTCAATAAATACTGGCAAGCCCATGGTGCCCACATTTCACAAACGAATAAAAAAAATTCAGCAGGGATCCCAAAGCTTAACCCTGCAGAGCCTCACCCGACACAGGCTTGCAGTCACAAAAACACACCTCGACCATCTCCGCCTAATTCCTGCCACTCAGCCAATTCTGGTTCCTAATTAGCCAAATTTTCCTTCGATATGGTCTCTTAACCCTTGCTATCAGTAAACCATGGGGACCTTATCAAAAGGCTTGCTGGAAGCTAATTAGGCTGCATCAAATGTGTTGCTTTCATCTATAACCTGGTCACCTCTTCGAAAAATTCAGACAGGTTGGTCAGATGTACCCACCCCTTAAAAAAAAACCA
The DNA here is from genome assembly GCF_004010195.1 of Chiloscyllium plagiosum. Classification (NCBI taxonomy): domain Eukaryota; kingdom Metazoa; phylum Chordata; class Chondrichthyes; order Orectolobiformes; family Hemiscylliidae; genus Chiloscyllium; species Chiloscyllium plagiosum. The sequence goes on from NC_057727.1 coordinate 64,786,312, forward strand.
AGCCCACTGTTCTTGATTAATCCCTGCTTCTCCAAATCCATGTGTGGACAAGCTGTAATTTCATACTGATTAAGTGTGATGTACCTTACAAATAGGTTGAATGAATGATGGGGATGATCTCCTTGATCTCCCTGTTGTCTTGCTTGTTTTTAAAAAAAAGTTTTCTCTTATTGGTTTTGTTATCGGGCATTTGTTATTATCCTTGAACTGCTGCGGTTTGTGGAGAATGTTTATTCCCAGAGTACTTTTTCCATACTACAGTATGGAAACAGGCCCTTCGGCCCAACAAGTCCACATCGATCCTGCAAAGAGTAACCCACCCAGTCCCATTTCCCTGCCCTATATTTACCCTTGACTAATGCACCTAACACTAAGGGCAATTTAGCATGGCCAGTTCATCTGACCAGCACATCTTTGGATGGTGGGAAGAAATCGGAGCACCCGGAGGAAAAACACACAGACATGGGGAGAATGTGCAAACTCCACAGAGACAGTCGCCTGAGGCGGGAATCGAACCCAGGTCCCTGGCGTTGTGAGGCAGCAGTGCTAACTACTGAGTCACCGCCGATGGGAGTTTTCAGTGTTTTGTCTCCATGTCGGTGAAGTACAGTGATAATCATACAAAGTCAGGATGATGTGTGACAGGAACTTGCAGGATTATAGGCCCTTGTGCCTATAATCCTTGGCCTATTAGGTGGTAGAGGGTGCTGTTGAAGGAGGTGGTGTTGAAGGAGCCTTGCCAAGTGGCTGTAGTGCATCTTGTTGATGGTATTCACAGCAACCACAGCATACTGTGGTTGAGGAATGCGAATGTTTTGTCTGTAGGTTATACAAACCAAGTCAACTGCTTTGCCTTGGTTACTATCAGGTTTTTTGAGTAGTTTTGTTGGGTTGCAACAACAAAAGAGAGTATCCCAACACACTCCTGACTTGTGCCTTGTTGCGGAGACTTTGGGGAGTCTGATATGTGATTCGCTATGGAAAAGTCAAAATGCTTCATTCTCCTCTGATTTTAGAAAGTTGATTCAGTTTGGTCTGATGAAAAATCTAATTCGGCGACTACACAAGTATCCGGTGAAGATCCACCGAGACGAGAGAAGCCGGCCGCCTCGTCTCTACACTGGTTCACACAGCTATGATGAAATCTGCTGCAAAACAGGTAAACCATCCCAAAGGGGCTCACCCCATTTACTGGGGTCAAAACAGCTGAGGGGGTAGAGCAGTGAAAAGTATTCTGTATTTGCACAACTGAGGTGTGTTCACATTCCAGACTTTGCAGTAAGGGCCCTGTATAAATTTAACTTGAGTAGTATTTTGGACATGGGTCCATAGCTTAAAACAGCTTCTAATAAGTGTTACAACTGAGATTCTTTATTAGAGAAGCTGCAGGATAGCTGGGCCTAGAAAAGAAACAATTGCCATGAAGCTTATCACCAGAGAAGTGCGGAGGTAGCTTTACTCTTTATCTAATCACCCATAGCAGCTGCTGTTCCAAACTGTGCCATTAGGTCTTTCACACTTGCCTGAGAGTAGACAGTTCAACAGCTCGTCTGCAAGGAGGCACCTCCAGCACTGTAGTATCAGTCTAGAGTTGTTGTTTAAGTTTCAGTGGAGTTTGTGATCCCACAACCAAAGTGACTCCAAAGTGAGAGCGCTCCAACTGAACCATAGCTAACACCTCCTCTGTATCTGACCTTTGTTTTAGCCAAGACTAGCTACTTGGAAGTGTTTGATATCATCATTGTGGGAATTATAACACATGCTTCTTCTCTCTGCTTCTCTCAGGAATTAGCTACAAAGAATTGGATGAGAGGCTGGAGAATGACTCTAATATCATTGTGTGCTGGAAATGAGAGTACAGCAAGTGGCACAACTGCTGGATCTCGCACGGGTGTAAAGTTGACCAAGAGTTTCTAAGCTGAAGATCAGTTTTGCGAGGAGTGTGAAAAAGTAATAGATGGTTCAGACATGGGTAGTGTAAGCTGTACTGGTTTTCAGTACTGATAAACTGTTCTGAGTCTCCTAGATTAACTTAAAAATAGGTAAGGAATGTGTGACACCATTTTTCCTTAAATAGATTGTGATCTGTAACTTATAGATTTTGTATTTATATTAATATCATCCTTACCCTAATCCTCCTCCTGTGTGCATGCATCTCATCATGAGTATCAAGGAAAGAGCTGACCCATCCACCATAATTGATTCAAATCTTTCCTTCTCCAATCATTTAAAATTCTTTGGTGAAACATTCCTTTGCTACCTGTTACTTATCGTGTATAATACCAATTACTACGTAACCTGTGGTAACCAAGTTTAGTCCCCAATCTGCACTGCTTTAGCTGATCTCAGTTGGGACAGTGGCGGTGCTTTGAGTGGTCTTGGTGACCCAGGGTGTGGTCTATCCATGGACACCTGCTGTCAAAGCATATGTGTGTGTTGATGAGATCAAATAATTTGTGATGAATTCACAGTTGAACTTCTTGCCAGCATTGAAAAATGACCCTTTTGAATGTGTTGCTGCTGAGCTCAGTATATTTGAACCATTGCTCTGCAAATCAGTGCCTTTGTGAGAATAGAAATGTACAAATCTGTACAGATTGTTATGACTAGTTTTGGATAAATAGAATTATTTAATACATTAAAATATTCTGATCTGAATGATACATAAGTTTTTTTTAAAATCTCCAATGCAAACTGAATTCAAACTTAATTAGTGAGATTAAATTACATGTAACACTTGGAAGTAGTGCTCTTAAAAACTCAATTGCACTTTAAGAAATAGTAATCATCGTTTTGTGAAGTGACACTTTTACTACACTAAAGCACTGCACATAAATCTGCTGTATCAACATTTCAAAATGCAATTGGATCTCTACCTGTAAAAGCTTTCCCAAAAGTCATTACCAGACATCAGTTACTCCTCAGATAATGTACCCCCCAATGCCCCCAAAAAGACCAGGTCCTTTGTTCATTTATAATTTGCTTTTGGAAGAGTTTTGTTTTAAAAGTTGCCATTTAAATGTACACTGGCTGAGAGATAATTGGGCAATTGTGACTGAAGAACCCACACAGGATCTTTATTCAAATTTTGGTCACATCACCTGGAGCTGGTGCATGAAGTGAAATTTGGAAGAAGTAAACATTAATTGGAATAGTCTGGACAATCCTGCGGTGGCGAAAAGTGAAATGTAACAGTTCAGCACAGATGTACAAGGAAGGAAGCAAACTGGGCTGACATCTTAGATCATATATATGGCTTATTGAAGCTTCCTTGTGGTGTGCTGCACATGTTATAGTGAAATTCACCATTTTAAGCGTTATTTTTGGTGTCCTATTTGATTGTGAGTTGTATTTTAAACACCATATCTTTCAATTATAAATGCTGGCTGCTATCACCTCAGTAACATTAAGGAAAGATTGTAAAGTACTGATAATGTCTCTGGACTAGTAATACATAAGCCCAGGTTAATACTCTGGGGACACAGGTTCACAGCGCATTATAACAGCTGATGGAATTTTTAATTCAACTAGCAAATCTGGAATTGAAAACTAGTGTCAGTGAAACTCACTGATTATGTCAAAGCCTTTCTGCCATCCTTGTCCAATTTGAACTACATCTGACTTAAGAGCCACAGAAATAACACTTAGCTGCTCTATGAGATGGCCTATCAAGCCATTCAGTTCAAGGGCAATCGGGGACAGACAATAACGCACACATCCCATCAAAGAATAGAGGGAAAAACAATCCTGGCCTATTCCCACCTCTTCCACATATCACTGAAGCCATCATCCATATCAAGTATTTCAATGCTTGGCTGGCCAGCCTCCCATACACTTCAACCCATCTGCTTCATTAAACAGTGTTTCCTGTGTTCTCCACCTCTATCTTTGCTGACCTACATTGACTGGCTCCCAGTGACTTTAGTAATTCTTCATTTAGAGGAAGAGTGAAATTAGCTGAGTTGATATTTCAGAGAACTAATGCTCATTGATATGATGGGCCAAATGGCTTGTACCAAGTAGCTATTTTAAGATTTCCTTCTTGCATCATTGGCAGGTAGTCTTTCAGACATGTGAGACATAGAATTCTCTCCCCTCTGCCTCCCCCGTCTACCTTTAACAATCTGCCAAGCTCACCTCCTGAAGTCTTCTTTTCTGGGAGATTTTTCCCTTGTGCTTCTGTGAAGTGTTTCAAGATATTTTCCTATATCAAAGATGCCACAAATGCCCATCAATAAATTCATTATGGGATATTTTACAATTACCTTCAAGTTTGAGAAAAACTACCTTCGATCTGTTCATTTTCCATCAAAAGCCAATGGTGACGGAGAGAGACATGCTTACTGGACCCAGTACTGCCTTTTTGACCCAGGTCTCCATTAACACCAGGATGTAATATTCCCAAGTGGTCATCTGCAAACATCGTATCAACATTTTCTCATGCAAAAGTGTATTCTGTTTGTGAGGTATAATCACAAATACACTGGCCTCTGAATGGTGACGAGCCGTCATGCCTGATGAAGGGCTTATGCTTCTCCTGCTCCTTGGATGCTGCCTGACCTGCTGACCTTTGCCAGTACCACACTTTGACCCTGAGTGGTGACTGTATCCACCTTGACCATTCTTAGTTTGAAAGACTATTTGGTCACTACTTAGCCAAAGAGTGCATTAGTATTGCCAGAACTTGAAGTCCCTGTACTTTCCAGCGAAGAGTTCCAAGTTAATGATTGGAGGCAAGGCCTCTCTCTCTCGGATTCTTATTGCTTAAGAATTACTTCATCCAGGCTACTAGAGGGCGCTGGAGGATGAACTTTTAACATCCACAGGTCTGATTTATTTTTCATCATGTTCTGGACTGCATCCAACACTGGCCAGTGTTTATGACATTAAGAATGAAAGAAAGCAGCACGAGCCGTCATGCCTGATGAAGGGCTTATGCTTCTCCTGCTCCTTGGATGCTGCCTGACCTGCTGACCTTTGCCAGTACCACACTTTGACCCTGAGTGGTGACTGTATCAATGATACTCATTCTGCTGGTTGCTCCCAGCCATCTAGTGTGCTGGTCCCAAGTGTCAGTGACCTTCTGCTCTCAGCACATCTGGACAATGCACGCTGCACTGGTATCATGTGTCACTGACACTTCAATCTCTCTTAGTCTCGACGCAGCATGTTCCATCTGGCAAACAGCTACCTCTCAACTGGCACCTCGCATCAGTGGCAATCACTTTGCTGGTTTTGTATGATAGTGATGCAGTGTTTTCTGGCCCTGCCTCAACTCTGAGCAATTTCATCTGGAAATCTGAAATACTTTTTATATATATATAAAAAATAAACATATATATGGCTTTTTGAGTATTGATCCAAGTATCTATATTATGTTGATATGTGCGTGTGTACCATTGTTTAAGATCATTTACATTATACAATATTTCCATTCTTGAAAAAATTAAAATGGGACAACAAAGTTGGCTGTTGAATGGATTGAGAATCCTGTGACAAGCTGTTACTTGTTGACCGGAAATGGAACCTCATTACTTACTACTAGTAAGTGTTTCATTGCATTGATCCCTCTGTACTCTGGCTTACATAAGAATCTGTGTTTTGAGGATTTGGAGACTTTAGTAACTGTCAAAGAATAACAATGGTTAATATGATGCTGTTACCAATCTGGAATCACCTGTGAAAGTGATGTGGACAGGGCAACAATTGGAATTTAGTGTAATTGGGGAAAATGTGAAATGTATTAGTACAGAACAATGGGAATCTACAAATATTAGAAATAATTTCTTTGACTAGTAAGAGAAATTGGAAGTGCATGATATACATTAGTTGCCAAACATTGAGTATGTTTATTCAGTCAAGCTCAGTACGTCAATGTATCTGCCGGAAGAAAATTCCAAATGGTAACTCCACAACACAGCCACAATTGGAGACTGTCCAACCTTTCCCACCTGAGCTTCACAATGACATGAGAGTATTGACATATGATTAACTGGTATCATTCTTGCCTGTTGTATATTTATTTTCACAGAAGAATGATGAGACAAATCATGATTCACACTTTCAAAAGAATAAATGCAATTGTCATATTTTCTTTTTGATTTTTAATTTTGCATGCTCAGACAAATGACAAAGGTTCTACAATGTCCAGTGCGTAAGGGAGGCCTACACTGTCAGGTGTGGATTTAAAAGATCCCATTGCATCACCTGAAAGAAACCAGGGGAGTTTTTTGTTGGTGTTCTGGCCACTATTTCCCCAGTCAACATTACTAAAACACAATTTGGGATCGTGCTGTGTACAATTTGGGTTTCCCTCATTTATCGACAGGACTTGTGAAGCGCTTCAGAATGTCCTGTGGTCTTGAAGGGCACAATATAAATGCAAATTTTTCTTAAGTTGTTCAGCATTTATCACAACACGTGCCTGCTCTACGATGGGCCACCTTCATTTCCAGGCTCTTGCTGAGACTGAAATGGTTACAAGGGAGTTTGGTTTGGAAAGGAGCATCAACCCCCATCATAAATGTCAGGTCTCATCACTTACCATAAACTAAAAGCCATTAATACATCAAGATTGTGTTTGTATCTGCGCAAGCTTAGTGACAGTCAGACTCAGGAGGAAACAATACATCAGCTGGCAGCTTTTGATTCCCTGTCAGGCCCTGAATAGAAAGCATTGATGGCATTGGAAGGGATCTACATAAATCAAACAGCAGGAGAGCAGCTTCCCATCAACTTCCTGCTTGATTTACTGGAGTTGTATAAATTAATTTCTTAAAAGCAACTGCATGCACAGGTTATGGCACTATCAATATAATTGTTTTATTGGGTACAGTAATAATAAATCTGTAACATGCCCTTCCCCCACTTCCACTAGCTCAGCATCAGGCTCTGCATGACAGAGCAAAGCATCCTCTGATTGGAAGAGCAGGTCAGAGTCATACAGCATGGAAACAGACTCTTTGGTCCAACCAGTCCATGCTGACCATGTTGCCAAACTAAACTAGTCCCACTTGCCTGTGTGTAGTCCATGTGTGTACCTGCATCCACGACTTCCTCTGGCAGTTCATTCCACACACCCAGTATAAAAGTTACCCTTCATATTCTTTTTAAAACTTCCTTCTCTCACCTTAAAAATAAGACCCCTAGTTTTGAACACTTCACCCTGGGGAAAAGAGCCTTGCTAGTCACCTTATCTATGCTTCCTTTTAAAATTTTCCTATTACACTTACCTGGGTTTTGTACAAAGGCACTTGAGGCCATGAAGGATCACATGGTTGACAATGGACCATGAGGAACCCCTGCGCTAGTCACATTCTGGCCTAGGGACCTTGAAGGAACTCTTAGTGAACAACAGGTCATGTATTGGATAATCCTTTTGTAGATGGTGCACACCGCTGCCACTGTGTTGGTGGGAGTGAATGTGGGCATTGGTGGATGTGGTGTAATGTTAATCAAGCAGTTGCTGGTTGGTATGAAGCTTTGTGCATGGTGTTAGGGCTCCACCCATCCAGGCAAGTGGGGAATATTCCATCACGCTCCTGACTTGTGCCTTAAAGATAGGGTAAAAACTTCAGAGAAACAGATGAGATACCACAAAATTCACTGTTTCTGACCTGCTCGTGTCAAGATTTGTTCTGAATCATTCCACTTAGCATAGAACCAGTGACAAAACACAGGAGGGTGCTCCAGTGTAAGGATTCGACTTAGTCACTGATGTGCTGCTCCTGACATTACCAGAAAACACCTGGCAGAATTAAATGCTGTTTGATAATTGTCCTGCAAAACATTCTTGGACATTTTACTATTCTAAAAGATGTCCCAGACCCAAATTGATAACATCTCCTGACCAAAATTAAGCCCTCAGTTCAAAAGACAATTTTCCAATCATTGCCACCTCTTCCTAAATGTACAGTGCTGGGACCAGACACTGCACTGTTATTGCTGCTTTTGGATAAGGCAAGCTGAAGTGGATTGAGAATAGGACATGTGTTTTTGGCCCAGGACCACAGGGACTAGCATATTTTACTAATGGAGGCACAAAGCAGCCTTTCTTTTCCTGTAGCCACTAAATATAAGTTATTGCTGCAATCATAAGATATAAATCCACTTGTGACAATGACAGCCTCATAATTAAACGCGACAGTGAGTTACTGAGTTTAGCTTCAGACCTGGAATACCAATCTTGTCTCTGCATTCTGATACTTAAAAAGGAAATCACAAAAGAACCGGAGCATAGCTTCCCTGTGTTGATCCAAGGGACTGATGGCAGGATAAAGGGAGAGATATACACACACAAGATGATAAGCTTGGAAAAAGTCACAATCACACAGAGTAGCCACCAACAGACAGAAAGGAACAGGCTGGGTTGTATCCCATTCCTGGGTCCCCAGCTTTCACTCGTCACCTGTGTGGGCTGATATGATCTCCACTGCAGTGTACAACTGACCTCAACCTAGGAAAAAGAGGCAATCAATCAGTCTGCAGTTCCACAGTGAGCAGTTTAGCCTATTGTGTACACAGGTAAGGACAGGGTAAGAGTCAACTGGGATATTTCTCCATGGAGAAGTGTAGTCCAAGGCTCTGTGATGGGTCAGACAATATAGAGGGCAGCGCTGAAAATGTGTTGCTGGAAAAGCGCAGGTCAGGCAGCATCCAAGGAGCAGGAGAATCGACGTTTCAGGCATGAGCCCTTCTTCAGGAATCCGATTCCTGAAGAAGGGCTTATGCCCAAAACGTCAATTCCCCTGCTCCTTGGATGATGCCTGACCTGCTGCGCTTTTCCAGCAACACATTTTCAGCTCTGATCGCCAGCATCGGCAGTCCTCACTTTCTCCCAATATGGATGGCAGCCACTATACAAAATAGCTCCAGAAGTAGGTAGGGCAGATTCATTATCAGCCATTTCACTCATCCAGAACAAGCCCCTGGGAATCTAGGGAGTTTCCTGTGCAGTGTCTAATTCTTGATGGGTTAATGTACCATGCTTGAAAAACCAAAAGGAGGGTGATGAGGAGGCTATTTTCCCGGTTTTAAGATGCATCGCTGGAGATACATTTTCAGTGGGAGTTGAGTAAGAGGAAACCAGAGTTAAACCCTCACTATTTCATAGCTCACCCCACCCCCTTTCTGGACCTAAATTTGCCTCAGTGCAGTCTTGGGAATAACTGACAGAATGGGATCACAGCCAAAATCATTAATGCAGGATTTGATCTGTACCCTCTAAAATCTTCATTCTTTTTCCACTAAATTTATATTTAAAGCTCTGTGCTCACACTCTGAAGCTAAATTAACCAATGCCAAATAAAGGTAGTTTACAGGCTCAGCCCTTACCATCAGCTTTCAGATGATTTAACAAAAAAAAAAACAAGAAAGGTTCTGGAGGGGGGTACTGGGCCCAAAACGTTAACTCTGTTGTCTCTCCACAGATGCTGCCAGACCAGCTGAGTTTTCCCAGCAATCGGTGATTTTGATTTCAGCTTTCAGTGAATGTTAGATTCCCCATTTAGTTTGCAATTAAAGTTTTGCTTCATAGCCTGACAGTCTGAAGCGTGCATCAGATGTTTATCTCGACAGAAACTGGTTTCCACATTATCTGAAAACATCAAATTATTTTTGTGGCTGCAGGATTCCTTTCCTATACAAGCACCATTCATTCTGAAACCAAATTACATTGTATCCCTTTCAGCATTCCTTTGTTTTAAAATGGTACAAGGGTGGCTCTTTACCTGAAATTCTTCATGCATGTGTCTTTTTTCCTCCCCCGGTCCTTGGATTGTGTGTATCACTAGCTAGGACAGCATTCATCGCCCATCTCCCAAAATGTTCTCCAGAGGTGGTGGTGAGCTGCCTTCTTGAATCATTGCAGTGCACTTAACTTATGACATTATGGGTTTATGCCCTGAGGATTTGGGCTCAATGACGAGTGAAAGCACTTGTCTCGTCCCAAGGCAGGATGGCTTGTGACTTGGTAAGGGTCTTGCAGCTTGTGGTGTTCACACACCACAGGACAAGGGCAGCAGTTGTGTGTTGACATCACTGGTTTGGAAGGAGCCTTGACAAGTCGCTACAGTGTATCGTGTAGATGGTACATACCGCTACCACAGGCATTCTATCATGACAGTAATCACAGCTATGACTCCATTCAAGTGTCCTTATCAGTAAATATCACTGGATCAGTGATCAAAAGCAGGAGCAATGGGCCACTTTCTCTCCCCACCACTCCGATTTAACAGTCCTGGGCAGTTCTCTGACAACAAGCCCAAAAATGTGTGATGCATTGCTCAACAATATCTCACAAACAAGGTGGAACTTCCAATTGAAAAAGGAACCTTAAAAATTAGACCAAAAAAAAGGGTCACACAAGAGAACTCCTGTAATGTGCCAAAAAACTTTTATTAATATTTTATAAAAGGAATTTGTGTCGCATAAAAAACTTTTATTTAACGAAACATAACAGGAAATATAAAAGAAACAACTGCAAAGGAAAATGGAGAGTGAATTTGAACACCACCAACACAAGAGGATGAGGGCAGAGGTGGGACAAGGGAACAAAGAAGTGGGTCTATAATATTAGATATGGCTGTCAGCCCAGAACCCTGTGCATTCACAGTGTCTGCCTGTACCTTTACACAAAGCTTTCCTCAGTGGAGGGGCCCAACAAGTTGGTACCCCTTTGAACCTCATCATAGGCGCAACTAACTAAACACCATCTCGGCGATGTAAATGACACAATTGAGATGCGAATGTCATCAAAGAGACACGGTCCTTGCCTTTACCTACAGGAGCCATAGTTTTCACTGGGCAACCCCACCCCAAAAAAAAAAGGACATATTTCCTCTTGTTGGAATCAGAACAAAAATTATAAAAACTAAACATTAACTTATTCTTGGGTTGAGCAAATATCTTCTGCCAAAGCGAGGGATACCTGTCCCCAAACATTCTAAGGACAGTACAGCATGGGGTTAGATTCAGAGAAACGTTCTCTCTACATTGTCCCCAAACACCCCCAGGGCAGGTCCAGCACAGAACTGAATATCGGGTAAAGCTCCTCTATGCTACCACATTAATGCACTTCTACACCAACAACAGAATCAAGTCCCTTACTGCATGTGTGACATTTTATTCATCTCCCACACCAGCAATTTTATAGCCTACAAGAGTGACTATCAATTTGTACCATGCAGTTTACTTGTGCCCAAAAGGGAACCAGGCTAAAGGTGCCCAAACTAATTTCACTTATGGTCCTTCACAAAGACCAGGTCTGGGATTCAGCTCTAAACGCAAAAAAATTAAAGAAAACAACATTTTTCCCCAGCTTAGTGAACCAAGCACTTTTTAAATGGCCCCATGTCAAAAAAATTGTGTAAGTAGGGATGGAATGTCCAGCGCAGAAGAGAGCATGTGCACATGTGTCAGTTTGAGAGCGATGTGTTGCATTCCAATTACACCTATAGCTCATGAGGGAGGACAAAAAAAGTTTGTTCCCTTCTTCAATCCTGTCCTGCTGTGTTCCATCAAGTTTGAGAATACAGAAGCCACAATAGAACTTCTGGAAAAAGGGATCCTCTTTTCAAATAAATGAGAAAATGCTTCCAGTTCCAACGAGCAAGACAACTCTTCATTTAAAAGGAAAAAAAGTCAGCCTCTGTGACGGCAGAAGTCAAATCAGTCTTTGAAAATTTCAGTAGATTTTGAATTTTTTTTTTAAACAAACAAACACTTAAATTTTGCATAGCTTGCCAACGGTGATTGATTTAGGCCTGTGCCTTAAAACCAGATAGCAATTGTTTGGGGGCTGCCAAAGGATATCATTCAAAATATAAATGATTTAGTGACTTGAGACTGGACTGTGCTGTGAGAGCCTGGTGTGGTCATTTGATGCTTGTAGTTCTTATCGGAGGGGAAACAAAGAAAACAAACACTGAACAGCTTTTCTTTCATTATAATTATTTGATATTGAAATAATCCCTGAAGTTATCAGGTATAATAACTAAAATCCTTTAAACATTTGATTAATCTGGAGAAGTACAGCACAAAGGAAGTAGTTAGATTACGGAATGTGCCGAGCCCCCTCATGCCCAGTGACTTCTACATGGCTTCCCTGATTCCCAGAATTCACAGCGAGCTGGCATCAGTAAAAACAAATCCTTGCCGGTTTCCAAATCGCCTTTACATTAAAAAAAATCAACGTTCATTTTTCACTTTGGTGCCTTTCTTTCTCAAAGGCAGTGACTCATGCTGGGTTAGAGTTCCACAGAACCTGTTCCTGTGCCTAACATTCATACTGGAAGCCTGGACTACAAGCATCAGTGGGCTAATTGACCAGGTGGGGTTTGGGGAGGAGAGGGAAGGGGAGGGGAGTTTGAACCCAAACATAACTTGGATGGCCTCCCCTTCCCCCATGATTGATCAGCCTGCCAATACTCGTTGGTCTCTTTCCAGCAGGGGTCATGACACCAATTAGGAGTGGGAACAAAGGCTGAATTTCCAACCCCCCTCCCTCAACCCAGGGTCACTGAGGCCAATTGGTACCCTACTTGAGATTGCATGTGAGGTCTTTGTGGACCACATGGTTCAGTTAGACACTGAACTATGCACTCATCCTCTGGGCCACAGTATCAAACTCAATTAACTGACAGGAAATTCAATTTGTAAAGTCCAGCCAGCTTTCAGAATGTTGATTTCTTTTTGTTTTGAACACTGAGGGAATCAGGTAAAGGCTATTCAGCCACTTTTAGGGGGTTAGTCTGCAGGTATGGACTTGTATGAAAACAGACCTCCTAAACAACAAAATTCACAAATCTGAATGAAACTCCCAATGACTCCTTCCCGTCACTCGTTACCTCACTAGTTCTACACAGGGTCTGGGCAGCTGCACCATCCTTTCAATACGGAGAGAACTTCTGTCGCTCAGACTTCTTAACCCCATTGGATGAGGAGATTTTGGCCGTATAAGCTGATAGGCTCCCAGAAGGCCCCGAAGTGGCCGCAGACAGTGCCAGGAAAGGTACGCTTTTCATGCCAAGGAGGCTGGAGATGGGAATGGCATAGGGGGCATTCAGCAGAGAGGATGGGAGGGTGGAGCTCATCGATGCCAGTGGGGAAGAGGCAGGGTTGGTAGGTTGAGAGAAGGTCATGTTGAGGTCAACTGGGGTCGTGATGGAAGCATTCTGGGAGGTGGTTTTAGCCATCTCTAAACTGTAAAGAAAGAGAGGTGGAGAGAGGTCAGGGTTATATTAGGTGAGAGGAATAGAAAAAGATTTGAGTTAAGGAAGGGTGGTGAAGGATGACAGTAAAACAAATGTACGGATACATTATGCCTCAGGTTCAATACTTGCGTATTGAATTAAACATACACACACACGCACAAACACCACTAAATACATGCAAGGGAACCATCACAGCTTGACAACCTTTGACCAGCTAAAACCCATGTTACCAAGAACACGCAGAATGAAGCCAGACTCGAGGTTCACAATACCTTCAATGTGTACAACTTGATCAAAGTTCCACTGAGGTGACTGTTTGCTGGAGACACTGGCTCCAAAGAGCAAATCCCAGTGCTTTCCCCAAAGCACAGAAGGTGCAGGCTTGTTTAGGGAGATGCCGAGATTAGATTAGATTCCCTACAGTGTGGAAACAGGCCCTTCGGCCCAACCAGTCCATACCGACCCTCCAAAGAGCAACCCACCCAGCCCCATTCCCTCCCACTTTTGAACAGGTCATCTCCTAGACCACCTATACACTGGTGAAACCTACTAAATTTGGAGGCTAAGTCAAAACCAGAATCCTCCTCCCTTTCTACCAATTGAATCTTCTTTAACCCTCCTCTTTTCTAATTGACCTACATTAAACTCTATTTTCTATAACACTAACTTTTGAAGCTGTCATCTCCCTCCAATTTTACAATATTCAGGCTTTGTTGAAAACAAAATTTCTTAATTGGTCTTAGAACCAACTGTATGTCATCTTGCTGGCATCTTGTGGTGTGGGCCTTTACCTAGGCTTCTTGATAATACACACCGACCGTCATCAAACTGAGCACTGGTTAGGTAGAGGAGTGTGCAGACAGCCAGCACATTAGATGATCAGCCAATACAGGGTGCACAATGCCAAAGGCTGAAAGGAAGGAGGTTTGCACTAATTGTGACTAACACTGAGCTTGAGGCTTTGATCTGTCTCAGGTGTCCCATGCCAAATTCCCCCGACTCCTATATTGGCCCAACATGGCCTAGGGAGAGGAGATACAAACAGGAGGATAACAAATGAGTGGGAGGAACAGTGACTGGTGCAACCTAGAAATGGTACCAACATGCTTTACTGATGAAATGTGGTGATTCAATGATTTGGTGCACTCCATTTGTAAAGAGTTCAAAGAGACTGCAACGTCCAGTATCTGAAAACTCGCAAAAAGTCTTCACCAAGACTTGGTGAGTAGCCTCATTGACCAACATAGTGTCTGATCTGAGCTGAATTAATTGATCTTAGGCGCATGGCAGTGGGTAATCTCCTCCAGCACTAATTCAGGGTGGATGCAGAAATTCAGCCAGGGTTCCCAGTCCTATTACCCTCCTGTCTCTTAAACCTCACCACCTGCTGGATCCAGTCAGTGGAAACACTCAGTCAAATCAGGCAGGGCTGAACCTCATTATACCCATGGTCAACTAGCCCTTTGGCACTTGCTGCCTAGCTTGCACAGGTTAGGCCATTTACGTGGTTTACCAGAGGTTGAACAGTACCCGTGGAACCATACCCCAAGCAAGATAAAAGGAGAGCAAAAGTGAAGAAACCAATCAAGGTGCTGTCACAATTCATCCTGAACATCAGTGCAAGGAGTGACAGGATACTAGTGTCTGATACAATAATCAGGGCTGGGAAGAGCAAGAGTAGAAGCCAGTGTTTCCAATTAAGAAAGAGAAAGGAACAGTGAAGAGTGATCCAACTTCACCTCTCTCCTGTCTCCTGATAATTGAGGGGAGAATGGCATTGACTGTTCTCTGGGTGGTGATGAAAAAGCATGGATCAGATGTCAAAATTAATTACCTACTCCAAACATGACAAGCTGTGGATTTAGATAAGCGAGTCCACTTAGTTCTACACTGTTTCCATCACTATTCAAATAGCTCACTGCAACCCACTACTAAAACTGTGCTGGCAGACAACTACAATGCGCGGTATTGTTCTGGGGTAGACCTCCAGGTTTGCTTACCATGCGTTTATGAGGTACTGGGCCAAGTTGACATTCAGGGGTCCCCCTGTGATTGTAACAAGTCGCTCGGTTGAACCGTCAACCTGATTGTCAATCTTGATTTGAGCACCTGACATCTGCCGGATTTCATTAATTTTACTGCCCTGCCTTCCGATGATGCAGCCTATTAACTGTTGAGGAAAAACAGGCATGGATTAGTCAAGAAAATGCAACAGCCTATCCTGACAATTATTTAATTCTTACATTTTTCATTTAGAAAATAAACTAAACAGTTCTTGTGCTCTACCAGACACTGAAAAAAGCAATACGCATCTCAGTCAACCTACATCATTGGTGACATTAAGTTACTCAACAGGTAATGAGGAACAGCAAGTTAGATACAGAGTAAAGCTCCTGCTAAACAGCCACCAAATACTCCCAGCAGTGCAGGATATAGTCAAGCTCCCTCTCTTCTTTTAAAGTGAAATATTTCAAATCTTTAAAATATTTCAAACTCAATCACAAGAGTGCCCATAATATAACCTGACATTTGCCCCATTCCTGATAAGTGTCTGATTAAGACTGAGCTTTTTGAAGAAGTAACAAAGAGGATTGATGAGGGCTGAGTGGTAGACATGATTTACGTGGACTTCAGTAAGGCATTCAACAAGGTTCCCCATGGGAGACTGGCTAGCAAGGAATACAGGGAGAACTAGCCACTTGGATACAGAACTGGCTCGAAGGTAGAAGACAGAGGGTGGTGATGGGAGGGTTGTTTTTCAGACTGGAGGCCTGTGACCAGTGGAGTTCCACAAGGGTCGGTGCTGACTCCACGGCTTTTCATCATTAATACAAATGATTTGGATGTGAACATAGGAGGTATATAGTTAGCAAGTTTTCAGATGACACCAAAACGGGAGGTGCAGTGGACAGCGAAGGTCAGATTACAACGGGATCTTGATTAGATGGACAATGGGCCGAGG
This sequence comes from Chiloscyllium plagiosum, assembly GCF_004010195.1. Classification (NCBI taxonomy): domain Eukaryota; kingdom Metazoa; phylum Chordata; class Chondrichthyes; order Orectolobiformes; family Hemiscylliidae; genus Chiloscyllium; species Chiloscyllium plagiosum. The sequence goes on from NC_057727.1 coordinate 64,802,485, forward strand.
AGTGGCAAATGAAGTTTAATTTAGATAAATGTGAGATGGAAAAGCAAATCACAGTAGGACTTATACACTTGGTGGTAAGATCCAGGGGAGTGTTGCTGAAAACCAAGACTTTAGAGTGCAGAGTCAGTTTTTTGAAAGTAGAATCACAGGTAAATAGGATAGTGAAGGCAGCGTTTGGTATGCTTTCCTTTACTGGTCAGAGCATAGAGTATAGGAGTTGGGAGGTCATGTTGTGGCTGTACAGGACATTGGTTAGGCCACTGTTGAAAACTAAATGCAATTCTGGTCTCCCTCCTATTGGAAGGATGTTGTGAAACTGGAAAGGGTTCAGAAAAGATTTACAAAGATATTACCAGGGTTGGAGGATTTGAGCTATAGGGAGAGGCTGAATAGGCTGGGGCTGTTTTCCCTGGAGCGTCGGAGGCTGAGGCTTATAAAATCATAAGGGGCATGGTAGAAGAAATAGACAAGGTTGTTTCCCTGGGGTGGGGTCCAAAACTAGAGCGGAAAAATATAAAAAGAACCCAAGGGACAACTTTTTCACGCAAAGGGTGGTGTATGTATGGAATGAGCTGCCAGAGTAAGTGGTAGAGGCTGGTACGATCAGTGTTTAAAAGCCACCTGGATGGGTACATGAATAGGAAGGGTTGAGAGGGATACAGGCCAAGTGCTGGCAAATGGGACTAGTTTAGTTTAGGATATCTGGCTGGCATGGATGAGTTGGACCAAAGGGTCTATTTCCGTGCTGTACATCTCAATTACCCTAAACAGAATTATTCTGGTCTAAAATTTGGAGCTAAGAAAGTTAGGGAATTGAAACAAAATCTAGTCTTTATGGTATTTTGCCTAGATCTTTCACCTCAAGAATTATAACTGTGCATTTCTGGCACTTTGTCTGCTTTACCAAGATAAATTTGTTTTTCGTCTTAATCATGTTACAGCACAATCTCTATAGCTTATCTCGCTGAATAGCAAAGAACAGCACTAACGCTTGGATTGGAAATAATCAGAGACAACGGAAGTCCAAGTGCAAGAAGAACAGCTCTACTGGCAAGACCCAAGACCAGCATCAACTTTTGGTATTTCCTCACTAAATAATTTTCCAAACAAGACAAAAGCACAAGTTATTGGAGGTAGAAAAGTTAGTGTTGAGGGGAATGGGCCGTCCTGAGAAATGCAACTATTGCACTATTCTAATTGAGAACTCACCAACTAGAGGAAATATTCTTTCCATATCCACCTTGTCAAGAACATGCAGAATCTTAAATTTAATCAAACTACCCCCTCATTTTAATGCCAGTGAAGCCAAGTCCAACCTATCCAATCTTCCCTCATAGGACAACCACCTATTCATTCCAGGACTTAATCTAGCAAACATCCCTGAACCACCAACTCATTTACATCTCTCCTGTTTAAAAAAAAAGATTTTACGACAAGCTGGCTCTGCCTTAGAATACAATAATTGTTAGTTATCTAAAATCTCCAGATTCTTTCATTTCCTGTGTCTTAGAATCTGTGGGTTTTAAAAAAAATCTTCCGAATTACTGAGCATTCACAACTATTTGGTGTAAAGAATTCAAAAAACTCATGTTCGAGTGAAGCAATTTTTCACTACATTCTTAAATGACTGGCCCCCTATCCTGAGACTGTGATCCTTCGTTTCACATGCTGTAGCCAGGAAACATTTATTCTGTCATATCTACTGGAAACATTTTAATAACATTGGTCAGTAGAAGATGGAGAAACAATATTCTGGCCTGTTCTAATTAACCCACTCAGAGGGCAGCCATCTCATTCTGGGAATCAATCTAGTGAGCTTTCATCAAACATCTGTCAAGGCAAGCAGTCTCTTCTGTAAGTACAATCACAGAAGTGTATTCTAGGTATGGTCCCACCGAACACTTATGATAAGCGAGACCACTTGAAATCAGATTTGTTTCAGCATTCCAAAGCAGTTGGAGTATCAAAGTTTATGTACCATTTGTCTTCCCAATTGGTCATTGCATTGGCACTTTAACTGTTAAAAGCACAAGAAGCCCAAATCTTGATTTTAGCCAACACTGGCTGGTCTAACCTTTTAAAAGAAAATTCTAATTCTTCCAAAGTGCTATTTGCTATTTCACCTCATTAAACTACATTCTTAACATTTATTTCACCCATTTAAACCTTTTTTTCTGCCTCCTTGCATCTCCCAAATGGTTTAGTTTACTACCTACCTGTTAAAAAAAAACACTTAATTGGACTGAAGTTGACATATTCCTGAAGAAAGGCTTATGCCCGAAACGTCGATTTTCCTGTTCCTTGGATGCTGCCTGACCTGCTGCGCTTTTCCAGCAACACATTTTCAGCTCCGAAGTTGACATATACCATAAAGAGGAGACCAGAGTACTGTTCCCTGAAGTTCTCCATTTCACTCACCGCCATCCTGAAAATGTTTTTTTTCCTGTCTATTTCAGAAGCTTTAACCTTGTATAACAAGCTCTTATTTAGCCAATGCCTTTTGAAAATCAAATGATAACATTAACTGGTTCCCCTTTATTGTTCCTGTACTTACAACCTGAAACAGATACTTCAATACAAACTTGCACATAAAGCCCATTACCATAACAAGACTGTAGGTACTTCATAACAGTATTATCAAACAAAACGTAACACTAAGTCACAACGAGTGATTCAAAGCTCAGGCAGAGGTAAGGCTTTGAGAAGTATCTCAAAGAAAAAAAATGAAGAGGGGAATGGAGGCAAAGTGGGCAAGGAGGGAAATCCCAGAGAGTTTAATGTCTTGGCAGCTTAAGAATTAAAATTAGAGGTGATCAAAAGCCCAGAATTGAAGGAGCACATTATAGCTTTAAAATCTCCTACAAGTCTCCATACATATGGAGAAGGCCATGGAAAATTAAAAACAAACTTTTTTTTGCAAAATGGGTGTAACTGATATGGGAGCCAGTGTAGATCAGCAAGTAGAGAGGTGATGGGTGAATGGGAATTGGCATATGTTAGAACTCTGACAATTTTGGATGACCTCCGGTTACAGAAGTATAGAATGTGGGAGGATGGCTACAAAGTATTATTGATTTGACAAACATTGATTAGGCAGAAGTCAGTATGATTTTACGCAGGATAAACAAATTACAATTTGCAAAATGACACACTAGCAATTCCCGGGTAATAAAACCCAGCACGTTTCTTACTATTTTCGTCAGACTAAACAGTTAATAGTCCTACTTTAACAGGAGCTGGATTTGCTACCTTCCAATCTATTGATCTCATTCTAGAAGCTAGAGCACTCTGGCAGGGCAAAACCAGTGCATCCACTATTATTAACACTTCTCATAAACCATAGCCGAGCTGTCAGCTCCAAAATAATGCCAGGTTTTAGTCCAGCTAATTTCTTCAGAACACTTTCTTCATCATAATTTTCTTTAAGTCCTTCATTCTCATTAGACTCCAACTGTGGGCTCAGATCTCACCCCAGTCACTATTTAAAAGCTGACACTTCAGGGGAGCATTAAGGGAGGCTTTTTTATTTTTAAATCCTCAGTTGAAACATTAGCTGGACCCAACATGGTAACAGAGACGACACTTCAAATACTTTTTCATTACAAAGTAGCTTCAGATGTACAATTCTGAAGGTGCAATATAAATACAAGTCTTTAAAAATGATGTGAATGCTGGGATGTAGTGTCCAAACTATGGATTCCTAACTGTACTGTACACCCTATGGATATGGAAGCCTGACTTGCACAACAGCACTCAAACCTCCAACAGTTAGTGTCTCTCCAGTATTGTCCTGTCATCCATTTTATGAAACAGACACCTCTTCATTCTGGTTTTGAATTTCAAAAGCCTTATGGTGTGTGTTGTCTGGTTGGCATTCTTTTCTGCCTTTGTCACTTGATACTTTTGAGTTTTGAAGAGAGCATTGTGTTGCCCTGCTGACTATTTATAAGCAGAGTCCTTGCAGGGGCTGTGAATCCACCTCACATTCATCACATGCCTGGAATTGCAACTCAATTCCAACTGACGTGAACCAGAGAACTGTCCTTCAACAGGACAGCAGCAGCAACAGACCAGAGGATGACAACATCAGCCTCACAGCAATAAGTCATTACCCAACATCATAAACACGAGTCCAAATGAGGCATTGTAATAGTGCCTATACTAGATATAAGTGAGGTCCTTTCATTGTGAAGGGACAGTCTGTATATTATATGACATATAATCTCCCTGGTTGTCGGTTCATAAATTGGGAAATACTCACTATACATAAAACAGTGCAATATATCCACTTCATTTCCACAGAACTACAAGTAAATTATAATAAGTTATAACTGTCCCATTTAAAGAGGTACCTATGCAATTGCATATATGAAATTATGTGTGAGGCATAATCACTATTTGTAGTAAGAGGTACAGTCACCCTTGTTCCAATGCATTGTACAGTTACCCTATAGCCTTTCACTAGTATAAACCTACACTGCACCATGGTACGGAGGTTCCTTTCACCACTGGACTTTTTAAGCAACCCCGTACCGCTTTTGAAGCTATTGCCTGAAAATGAAAAATGTGAAAGAAAAGATCAGAGGTCACCACTCCAGGAATGGCTGCAGATTAACTTAGCCTTGGAGGGGTTCAGTTAACCTCAACGAACAGGCAGGGTATGCGACAGCAAGCTGTGCAGCAAGTGCCTGTGCTGCATCACCTCTCTTGTTAGTGAAGATGGCTGAGTGCTGCCTGATTAATGCTGACTGATCTGAGATTTAATGCAACCACTGGCTCAAGGAGGGCGATTTGTCAATCAAAGCTTCATACTGTTACTGATCCATCACTAACAGATGGTGAGCTATCTCTGCTGCCTCATCTCACATTGAGTCAGTTTTGCTATACCGCAGTAGTTTCGTTCTTGTGCAATCCCATGTTACAAGAAAATTGCGCAAAAGCAGCAGCATTTAAAATAACGGGATTGGAATCGTGTTATAACCAATACATGCTTTAAAACTTGGCACTTTAGAAATAGTGTCCCCATTTTATCAATCGTGTTATAGCAAATTCATGTTAACGAAATCTGCATTATAGTAGGATGACCTGCTGGCTCTGTGACAGGATGGGGGAGAAATCTGTAGCAAGTGCTCTTTTCTTTTCCCCTGTATTTATTTGGAAGGGTAGAGACTGATCTCCAAATCTTCTGGATAACGTCCAAATATGTGGAAGATAAGATTTATCAATTGTGATGAATCCATTGGTAAACATCCTGCTCTGTTCGCCCTCATTTGATTTTTGCTTTCTGTGCAGTGTTGTTAACTCCAGCCCATCTTTAGCATTATCCTCTGACCACACACCACTCTGTCTATCCTTCACTCACTCCATCTTTTCTTGGATACTGCATAACTGAGCAGGTTAATAATATATTAGATAGTGGTTAACAAATCACATTTGACATCAGTTGGGTATCCAGAAGACAACTCGGGACTTGCTAACACAACAGGTTCAGTTCAACCAACACTGAATATTTAAAAAGTATTTGATATTTCCGAAGGATGGGAAGAAATGAAAATGACATTGTACAGCTCTCAAAAGAAAAATAATTTTGATTTAAAAGATCAAGATACAGTATTGTTACAGTCAAGTAGTAAATTCATTGATAGTATTTGTAGGCCCCATTACTACACTGTTGGATAGCACATACATCAAGAAATAACATGGTCTTATGAAGACAAATTGGAGAAGTCAAATTGGTAAACACAGCTTGGAGAAGGAGTTTACACAGTTATTTCAGATAATTATTTAAAATGATGTGTGCTGGAACCAACCATTAAGAGGCTATTTTAGGCCTGATAATGTGCTCTATGAAAGCACTAATGACCTCATTGTAAAAGGATCTTCTAGGTAAGAATGATCATAACATGGTAGAATTTCACATTCAGTTCAAAAGTGTTAAAAGTCGATCTGAAGCAAGTGTCTTAGATTTAAATAAAAGCAATTACATGGTATGAAGATAGAGTTGGCTGAAGTAGATTGGGAAAATAAATTGGAAAAATAAAAAGACAGCAGAGAAGCAGTTAAATATTTAAGGAAAACTTTTTAAATCTCAAAGATATATTCCATTGGGAAAGAAAACTTATGAAAAAGGTGCATCATCCGCCATTAATTAAGATCAAGGATGGTGTCAAATCAAAAGATGCAGCATGCTGCAAAAATTGGCAGCATTCTTCGGCAAAATTTAAGAAATTAGTAGAGAATTACTTAAAGTGCGAAATTGAAGTACAAGACAAAAACAAATGAAATGTAAAAAATACAGTAAAAGCATTCACAAGATTATTAAAAAGAGTGTGTTGGTCCCTTAAGAGGGGGAGATTTGGGAATTAACAATTGAAAAACAAGAGAATAGCAGAATCTTTGAACAAATATTTTGCATCTGTTAGCATAGTAAGACACAAAGCAACAAAATTGTAGAAAATCAAGAGGCAAAAATGGAAGAAGGAACTTAATTAATGATCACCAGAGAAAAAAATACAATAAAAATAATGGGACTAAGAAGCCTTCCAAGTCTTGTGACATGAATCTTAAAAAGTTTGAAGGAAGAGGTTGCAAATTTTGTAAAGGATCAGTTGTAATCTTCCAAAATTCTCCAAATTCTGGACCAGTCCCAGTCAATTAGAACCAAATATTAACACCTCAATTCAAGAAAGAAGAGAGATAGCATGTCGAAATTCAATTAAGGGGAAGGGAGTAGCAAGGTATTTAGAAAATTATGAAACATATCAGAGTCAATATGATTGTGAGAAAGGGAAATCATATTCAGCAGTTAATACAGTTGACTGTAAGTAGTAGGGTGGATACAAATGTTTTAGAATTTCCAAAAGGTATTTGATAAGAATAAAAAAAGTGATCAAATAAAAAAAAAACTTACTGATCAAGAGCTCATGCTATTGGGATGATATTTTAAAATAGAGGGGGGATTGGCAAACTTACAGGATTCAGACTCAGGAATAATTGGCAATGCTCAGATGGGCAAAGGAGTGGAATGTCATGTATCAGTATTGGTACCTGAACTATTTTCAATCTATATCAGTGACTTGACTGAAGCAACAGAATGGACTACAGACAAAATTTGCTGATGCTATATAGATAGGAAGTTATGAAGATACAAAGGTTCTGAAAAGGACTCTAGATAGAATACAACGCAAGAGGCCTAACAGGAAACACAGATGAACTCAGGGCATGGTTAGGAACACGGGACTGGGATATCATAGCAATTATAGAAACATGGCTCAGGGATGGACAAGGCTGGCAGCTTAATGTTCTAGGATACAAATGCTACAGGAATGACAGAAAGGGAGGCAAGAGAAGAAGGGGAGTGGTATTTTTGATAACGGATAGCATTACCGCTGTACTGAGGGAGGATATTCCCGGAAATACATCCAGGTAAGTTATTTGGGTGGAACTGAGAAGAAAGAAAGGGATGATCACCTTATTGGGATTGTATTAATAGACGAGGAGATCTCAGTTACCTGTAAGAATAGTAGGGTAGTTATGGAGGGGATTTTAACTTTCCAAACATAGACTGGGACTGCCATAGTGTTAAGGGTTTAGATGGAGAGGAATGTGTTAAGATTTTACAAGAAGATTTTATGAGTCAGTATGTGCATGTACCTACTAGAGAAGGTGTAAAACCTGACCTACTCTTGGGAAATAAGGCAGGGCAGGTGGCTGAGGCGTCAGTGGGGGAGCACTTTGGGGCCAGTGACCATAATTCTATTAATTTTAAAATGGTGATGCAAAAGGATAGACCAGATCTAAAAGCTGAAGTTCTAAAATGGAGAAAAGCCAATTTTGAACAGTATTAGGCAAGAATTTTCAAAGGCTGATTGGGGGCAGATGTTCACAGGTAAAGGGACGGCTGGAAATTGGGAAGCCTTCAAAAATGAGATAACAAGAATCCAGAGAAAGTATATTCCTGCCAGGGTGAAAAGAGAAGGCTGGTAGGTATAGGGAATGCTGGATGACTAAAGAAAAAGAAGGAAGCATATGTCAGGTATAGACAGGATAGATCTAGTGAATGCTTAGAAAAGTAGAAAGGCAGGAGCATACTTAAGACAGAAATCAGGAGGGCAAAAAGGAGACATGAGATAGCTTTGGCAAGTAGAGTTAAGGAGAATCCAAAGCGTTTTTACAAATACATTAAGATCAAAAGGGTAACTAGGGAGAGAATATGGCCCCTCAAAGATCAGCAAGGCGGCCTTTGTGTGGAGCAACAGGAGATGGGGGAGATACTAAACGAGTATTTTGCATCAATGTTTACTGTGGGAAAGTACATGGGAGATATAGAATGGAGAGAAATAGATGGTGACGTCTTGACATCCATATTACAGAGGAGGAAGTGCTGGATGTCTTGAAACGCATAAAAGTGGATAAATCCCCAGGACCTGATCAGGTGTACCTTAGAACTCTGTGGGAGGCTAGGGAAGTAATTGCTGGACCTCTTACTGAGATATTTGTATCATGGATAGTCAGAGGTGAGGTGCTGGAAGACTGGAGGTTGAGTAACATGGTGCCACTGTTTAAGAAGGATGGTAAGGACAAGCCAGTCTATAGCCAACTATAGACCAGTGAGCCTGACATTGGTGGTGGGTAAGTTGTTAGAGGGAATCCTCAGGGGACAGGTTGTACATATATTTGAAATGGCAAGGACTGATTAGGGATAGTCAACATGGCTTTGTGTGTGGGAATTCATGTCTCACAAACTTGATTGCGTTTTTTGAACAAGTAACAAAAAGATGATTGATGAGAGCAGACCGGTAGATGCAATCTATATGGATTTCAGTAAGGCGTACGACAAGGTTCTCCATGGGAGACTGGTAAACAGGTTTCGATCTCAGAATACAGGGAGAATTAGCTATTTGGATGCAGAACTGGTTGAAAGGTAGAAAACAGAGGGTGGTGGTGGAGGGTCGTATTGAAGACTGGAGGCCTGTGACCAGTGGAGTGCCACAAGGATTGGTGCTGGGTCCACTACTTTTCATCATTTATATAAGTGACTTGGATGTGAGCGTAAGAGGTATAGTTAGTAAGTTTGCTGAATTACACCAAAATTAGAGGTGTAGTGGACAGCAAAGAAGGTTACTTCAGATTGCAACAGGATCTTGATCAGATGGGCCAATGGGCTGAGGAGTGGCAGCTGGAGTTTAATTTAGATAAATGGGAGGTGCTGCATTTTGGGAAAGCAAATCTTAGCAGGACTTATACACTTAATGGTAAGGTCTTAGGGAGTGTTGCTGAACAAAGAGACCTTGGAGTGCAGGTTCATAGCTCCTTGAAAGTGGAGTCGCAGGTAGATAGGATAGTGAAGGTGGTGTTTGGTATGCTTTTCTTTATTGGTCAGAGTATTGAGAACAGGGGTTGGGAGGTCAGCTGTTGCAGCTGTGCAGGACATTAGCTAGGCCACTGTTGGAATATTGCGTGCAATTCTGGTTTCCTCCCTATTGGAAAGATGTTGTGAAACTTGACAGGGTTCAGAAAAGATTTACAAGGACGTTGCCAGGGGTGGAGGCTTTGAGCTATAGGGAGAGGTTGAATAGGCGAGGGTTGTTTTCCCTGGAGCGTCAGAGGCTGAGGGGTGACCTTATAGAGGTTTACAAAATCATGAGGGGCACGGATAGGATAAATAGACAAAGTATTTTTCCCTGGAGTGGCAGAGTTCAGAACTAGAGGGTGTGGTTTAGGGGGAAGAGGGAAAAGATACAAGAGACCTATGGGGCAATGTTTTCACGCAGAGGGTGGTACATGTATGGAATGAGCTGCCAGAGGATGTGGTGGAGGCTAGTACAATTGCAATATTTAAAAAGCATTTGAATGGTTATATGAATAGGAAGAGTTTGGAGGGATATGGGCCGGGTGCTGGCAGGTGGGACTAGATTGGGTTGGGATATCTGGTCAGCATGGGTGAGTTGGACAGAAGGGTCCGTTTCCATGCTGTATGACTCAATGACATAGACCATAGAACAGTACATAGCACAGGAATGGCCCCTTCAGCCCACAATGTTCCACGTAACATGATCCAAATTAGACTAATCCCTTCTGCCTGCCCTTCAGGGTCCATATTCGTCCATTCCTTGCATATTCATGTGCTCAACTAAAAGCCCCTTAAAAACGTCCTTATTGTATCTGACTCCACTACCATTCTTGACAGTGTGCCCCAGACATCACCACAAAAAAAACTTGCTCTTCATATCTCCTTTGAACGTTTCCCCCTCTCAGCTTAAACGCATACCCCCTAGTATTAAACATTTCATCTGAGAAAAAGATTCTGACTGTCAACCCTATCAATACATCTCAATTTTACAGACTTCTATCAAGTCTCCTCTTAGCCTATCCACTCCATAGAAAGGCTAATTTTTCCAGCTTCTCCTTATAGCTCAATCCCTCTAATCTCGGCAGCATCATGGTAAACCTCTTATGCATCCACCCCAAAGACCTCATTCTTCTTCTTCATGTGTAATATGACCAGAATCGAACACAATAGTTTAACTGCAGCTTAACCAAAGCCTTACAAAGCTGCAGCATGACATCCTGCCCCGACCAATAAAGGCAAGCATGCTATATGCCTCCTTTACCACAACCTAGTTGCATGGCCACTTTCAGGGAGCTATGGACTTGAACACCAAGATCGCTTTGTACATCAATGTTGTCATTAACTGTATATTTTTCCTTAACATTTGATCTCCCAAAGTGCAATACCTCAGTTGCCTGGATTAAACTCCATCTGCCATATCTGCCACTGATCTATATCCCATTGTATCCTTTGACAACCTTCCATGCTAGCCACAACTCCACTGATCTTCGAGTCATCGGCAAAGTTACTCACCCACCTGTCTACGTTTTCATCGAAGTCATTTATATAAGTCACAAACAGCATGGGTCCCAGTACAGATTCCTGCTGAACACCACTCATTATGTACCTCCAGCCAGAAAAACACCTTTCCACCACTACCCTCTGCTTTCTGTGGGCAAGCCAATTCTGAATCTGAGCGGCCAAGTCACTACGCATCTTGATCTTCTGGATGAGCCTACATGAGGAACACCTTGTTGAAAGCCTTAGTAAAATTCATATAGACAGCACCCATTCTTCTACCCTCAACGATCATCTTCATCACCTCAAAAAATTCAAACAAGTTAGTAAGACATGACCTACGCTACACAAAGCCATGACGACTGTCCCTAATTAGGCCATGCTTTTCCAAATGTGCATAAATCCTATCCCTCAGGATTCTCTCCAATAGCTTCCCAACCACCAACGAGAGATTCACCAGTCTACAGTTTCCTGGGTTATCCCTATTCCCATTCTTGAACAAAAGGAATACTAGCTACTCGCCAGTCCTCCAGGATCTCTCCCATGGCTAACGATGACACAAAGGTCTTGGTCAAGGCCGAAGCTATCTCTTCTTACCTCTCCCAATAAACAGCGTGGGGCCCTGGGGGACTTATCCACCTTAATGCATTTCAAGAGACTCAACACCACTTCTTTCTTGATCTCAAAATGCTCTAGTATATCATGCGCCACAATAATTTCACAGTCCTCCATATTGTTCTCCTGGGAAAATACTGATGCAAAGTACTCATTTAGGATCTCGCCCACATCTCTGCCTCCAAGCAGAAGTTGCCTCCTTTATCGTGGAGTGGTCCTACCCTCTCCCTAGTTATCCTCTTGTCTTTAAATGTACAGAATGCCTTGGGATTCTGTTTAACCCTACTTGCCACAGTCATTTCATGACCCCTTCTTGCTCTCCCGATTCTCTGCTGGAGTTCTTTCCTTCTTTCCAAATGAACTGGTTACTTTGATAAGAACAACAGAAAAGCTAATAATTATTATTTAAATGGAAGATTATATCAATCAAGAGAGAAACCTGGATGTCCTTGCGAGTCTATCAGAAAAAAAGTATATGTCAGTATAGCAAGGCAACGAGAATGTTGTGGACACATGGTTTACTGTGCACAGTTTTGGTTTCTTTCTTGAGGAAGCAAAAGACTTGGATGCAACTCAGCAGGTTCACCAGGACCAATTCCTAGGATGAAGGGACTTGTTTTGAGGGAAAGTTTAGCAGGTTGGGCCTTTACTCAGTGGAGATAAGAATGAGTGGTGGTCTTATTTAAATACAAGAGTTTATTAAAGGGTTCGACAGGGTAGATGTGAATATGATCTTTCCTTTTGTCAAGGTATTTGGAACTATGGAAATGGTTTCAGAATATAGGATAACCCCTTAAAGACAAAGATGAGGATGAATTGTCCTTGAAATTCACTTCTCCAATAAGCGATGGAAGCTAAGTCATCAAATATCAGTGTTAGGTAAATTTTTGATCAATAAGGAAATGAGTAAAAGGGCAAGAAAGTGGAGTTAAGATCACAACCAATCACAACAGTCATGATTTTACTGAATGCAGAGCCATGGACCAATTCCAAGAACGGAAAACCCCAGGCCCATCAGTCATGCAAGGACCCCAAAAGCTCATAACCAGTGACTGAAACTTTTTGGATAGACAGTCATACTCCACGAACAATTGCAGAATACAACAAATGCAGAGTTTGAGGGGCTGAAATGTGTTATTTCCTTTTCCTTAGATTTTATGATTACTTACATCATTTGGAACCAATAGCTCCTGAGATGTAGCCTGACCACTGTTGTCCAAACCTGCAGGAGGAAAGTAGTAACCAATTAATGCTATGGACAAAGGAAAATGCAGCCATACACAGAATGAGAGCATGCAAACGTGTGACAGAAAGTGAAAGCTAAGTAGGAACAGGGAGCAGACAGGAAGAAACAGAAATTATTTAGACACACCACTCAAAAGAAGGATGCAGCGCAGTTTCAATCCATCAGTGGCAGAACACAAATCTATTTAATGGCCAGAGGAAAGATTCAAATTCAGCTAGGTTTTCCTAGCTCACAGTAAATTGACAGAACTCAAATCTTAACAACCCATCAACATTTCCACCGAGCTGCAGACTTGCAACCTCCAAGGTTCTCCACCAGCCTCATTGTCAGAAATAATAAGGGCAAAAGAGTTTTAAGGCACTGTCACCAAAAACTGGCCACATACAATGCACCCCACATTCGTAACAAAGGACTCTTTAAAAGGTCTTTGGATTTAAGAAGCCCTTCAACTCCACATAGCTCCTAACAACTATTTCTCATTCATCCATTAATGCCCAATCCCATTCTACCAGATAACCTATCAGCATAACTAAAAAAACTTTAACAATATTTCAAATAATTTTACACTAATACATTTATAGTCTGTCTTAAATGCCAAGTTTTACACAGAACCGTTAAGACATTTACTATATCTCTAACATTCTGCATTGTCAGGACAGCTTTTATCCCACACTCAATAATACTTGTACTAGAGGACAATTACTGCCCCACTCTCTCCAATGCTCTGTACTAACAATACTGTTAGAATCCCACTCTAATACCCAGTGCTGTCAGGACAGTTACCGCCCACACACCAACCATTTTTAATACATACCTGTAAATGAAGAGGATGACTGGTTTACGGTGTTGAAGGAAGCATGCTGTGCAGCCAGCTGGTGAAGTTTGGAGAGCTGCAACATCAACCAAATACCAACCATTAAAAGTAGCATCATGATTGTAGCATGCACAGCTTCCAACTATCTCATTATCAAACTTTTTAAACACATGCATTACCGACTCAACACCATTACCGCTTTGCACAAAGAATGGGTGCGCAATGAATCCCGAGAGAGAGATAGGCTCCCAGCATTTGAAACAGGAGGGGACCAATATGCCTGCCCAGGTGGTGGCAGCGGGATGGGGGCCAGGAGGATGTTACTGCTCCATTTAAAGCTGATGTGTCTGGTTTTTTTAGTGGGCTCTCTGAGATGTGGCATCAAGAAACACTCCCTGCAACAGTACCCACTTAGGCTATTCCGGTTAGTCAGCTAACCGATCTTAGTGAACTCCAGTACAAGATGGAATAACCAATTATTAAAATTAACTAAGATATTTTAAACCGTGGACTTTTTCCTGCTCAATCCTCTCTCTATTCTAACCAATAAAGAGGCCTCAGGCCTAGTCACTGAAGTATTTTTTTCTTTGCTAGTATAGGAATTGACAACAGAGCCAATCAGGATTCTCCGTGCCATCTGGCAATGAAAAGCAGTATTGTGACAGTGGGCTGAATCCATCAAACTCATTCCACAAGAGACCCTTAAAAGCCATGCAGTGGAGACTCCTAGCCCATACCAGGTACAAATTCAGCCCTCAGGCTCAAATGCCAAAGCATGATATTTGATTTTTTTTTTTAAGTCTAGTTGCTGCAGGATTCTAGAAGCTTGTCTCTGATTCAGAGAAAGCAGTGTGCCAGAGTCCAAATAAAAACAGCCCAATTATAAAAGCATCAAGTGTCCAACTATCTGGGCTGCCCTTCCTCCTCTGCTCGGTCCTTTCAATAGAAATCTTTATTCAAAGATGAAAGCTTGTGACAAATTGTCATTTTGGGAATGGTGTTCAGCTGTAGAGGAAAGAAAGCAGGGATTTGATTTGACAGGGCTTGTGAATGAAAGCGTGGGCCCATGGAATTCACTCCTCAAAAGGACAGCATTGTGTGGATTTTTTTTGTTCTCTTGATGCCGGCCTTCCCTTAATTTGCTGGCTCACTCTGGATGCCAGAGGCTAAAAGGAGACTACTGGCAATGAATGAGACTATTCAACTGTGGAAGGAAGTCACAAATCTTGACATTCACCCAAGATGACCATCCTGGTTCTCAGGATAATTGACAGCAAACACAAACAAGTGTGCACTCGTGCGTACAGAAGAGTACAAAATATGATTGATCATCCTACGAAGAGATTAGTTAACAAGATAAATGCTTGGAATTCCATAAATGGTCACTTCCTTGATCAGACGTGCAGCAGACCCAGCAGCAGCTTGCTCAATGACTGAATGGACAAATACACTGTCCAGGAAAGGGTTAGGGCTGTGTATTCACCCACAATGAGTAGTTTGAAGCTCCATGTTTAAATTGAGAGCCCAAAGGCCCCATGGAGAGAGGGGAAGGGACAACTAATTGAGCAGATCCTCATTCCCAGCTGGTTCTCAATACAAAGTTTTCTGTACAATAAGCTACAATTATTTGAATTTCACTTACATCTGGATGAGGGACTGCAAACTGCCCCTGGACAGTGTAGGCCTGAAAGAGAATTTTACAGAATAAAGCACTGTTTGAATATGTCTTCCTAACAGCTATGATAGAATCAGCAATCTAGCCAGAATTAAGGGGCTCGTGTCCCTCATCACCCCAAAAGCTCTGAAAGTTACCAGAAAAACTGAGGCACAGCTGACTCTTATACTTTAAATGAAAATGTAGAACTCAGGTCAGTGTGGCATAAATAAAAATCTTACACAGCACAACTTTAGTTGGCAGTATAAAAATTCAAGTCCCACTCTAGAGAACTGGTTAAAACAAATCTAAACATTCCAGTACTGTTCCGAGTGCTGTACTGTTGAAGGTGTTGTCTTTCAGTTCATACCTTAAAGCAAGTTCTATTTGCCCTCTATTTGTGGATTCAAGAGCAGAGAAGGATTCAGAAGCAAATTATGCGCTCATTAACACATTTGTTGTTTATTAGATATTGTCATGTGCAAATAGACAAATCAAACATCCTATACTGCACAAAACTCTACATTTCAAAAGGTATTTCCTGTAGATGTCCTAACATTCTGAATATGTAGGGTGTAGGTTTGCTCGCTGAGCTGTAGGTTTTATATCCAGATGTTTCATTACCTGGCTAGGTAACATCATCAGTGGCGACCTCCAAGTGAAGTGAAGCTGTTGTCTCCTGCTTTCTATTTATATCTTTCTCCTGGATGGGATTCCTGGGGTTTGTGCGCAGATTCCTCAAGAACAAACCATGACAAGCAGACCAAACACAGCCAGAAACCCTAACCACCTTACCATACAAAGTCATTTCAGAAATGACAGCCAGACTACTAAGACCCCTCTGAATCCTAGTAGCACACAAACCCACCAACACTCTCAAAAACTAACAAACTTAAAGACCCAGTACAACCCATGAACAAAACCATCATCTACAAAATTCCATGCAAGGACTGTGACAAACACTACATAGGACAAATAGGAAGAAAGTTAGCCACCAGGATACACGAACACCAGCTAGCCACAAAAAGACACGACCCTCACTCCCTCGTAGCCCTACACATGGATGAAAAAAACCCACCATTTCGACTGGGACAACACATCTATCCTGGGACAGGCTAAGCAAAGACATGCCAGAGAATTCCTAAAGGCCTGGCACTCCAACCACAACGCCATAAACAAACATATAGATCTAGATACCGTCTATCAACCCCTCAGAAAACAAACAGGAAATTACATCACACAAACCCCAGGAACCCTATCCAGGAGAAAGATATAAATAGAAAGCAGGAGACAACAGCTTCGCTTCACTTGGAGGTCGCCACTGATCATGTTACCAAGCCAGGTAATGAAACGTCTGGATATCAAACCTACAGCTCAGTGAGCAAACCTACACCCTAAACCTCAACCTGAGCTACAAACCTTCACAAACCTTGCAATTCTGAATGTGTTTTTCAATACCACTACCGTTCATCCATAGTTGTGAGGGGCATTAGGTCAGAGCATGAAAGTTACCTGGCACTGTCAAATGCAACAGTACGGACCAGCAGGTAGCTTTATATTTAAAGCACAAAATTCAGTTGCAATAGGAGAGTAATCAGAGTGGCAAAAAACCGCCTCAAACACTTCAAATTAAATTGCTCATTTTAATTCACCCTACTTCTCCAGCTTCTGTTTGTTCCCTAAAGTCTCAACTCTCAAGGAAGGGATTCCAATTAAACTACAAAACAAGCGAATTGGCCATCATACAAACAGTTTACTTAAAGCACTTATTGAAAAAGCCCCCGCCCCAATAGATGCCACTTAAGCCCCAGCTTTACAAATTGAGCATTGCAAGTGCAGAGCACACAACAAATCTTAGCCCACAGAGTGAGGTTAGATACCTGATGATTCAGTATCAGGTGACACTCATTTTTCACAGAATCAGAAGGAAGCCAGCAGACTTGGTACACTACTCAGAGTGGAAATCTTACACTGGAGTCAGTTCCAGGGCAAACACAATTTCAATGATGTCTGAACATGATTACACAACTGTACAGATTAAGAATAAAAATTGAAGCCTAAATTCAACTATTACTCTGGCTATTTAAAAAAGGTCAACACCTCAAAGCAGAGAGGGATTTTCATACAAATGCAAAATAAGGTTCGCCTATCAAAAATTGAAGTTTTTCAACCGATCTTGGATTGATCACTCTGCCTCAGTTAAAGGATGATCATCCAAGAGACTAGTCAAATCCCACTTCATTTGCTGAACCTGTGTAGATCCCAAACTTGTGCATGAGTGACTATGCCATCAGTACCTGCTGCAGCTATTCCCTCATGCCCAAACTTGACCTGATCAAGGTTTGTGCCCTAATATCTTGCGTCAAGACATGAACCTCTTGCCTAGGCAGCACCTGAGTTCTGTCTTAAAAAGGAAGGGGGAGTCCACTGAGATATATCTGGTCACCTTTCAAGTTGACTCCAGGTGACACCACAGGTTACTTTGTTGTTAGTAAGGGAAGAAGAAATGGGTACACGCGTAGACCAGGAGTTGGTGGTCAAGTGCCAGTCGTACTTACCTGCCCACCGGAGAACACAACTGGTCCAGGTCCAAGACTGGGACGGTAGGGAATAGTGGCACCCTTGGGTGGAGACTACACAGAACAAAAAAAAACAATAATTAGTACCATAACAGCACAAAAACAGGTGGTGGCCATTTGGCCCCATCAGCCTGTTTTGCATTTAATCTCCTACCTCAACACTTTATTCATGTATTCAGTATACCTCAATGCCTTAGTGTTCAAAAATCTATCCACCTCTTGTATAGACTCGACCACAGAGCAACACCACCCTCAGTCATATAGACCATGAAAAAGGCAGTGATCCCTGTCACCATGCAAAGATTTCAACAGAATAAGAGGACACAGACCTCAAGCCTGCCTGTAGGTGTTTACCTTCCAGGCACAGCACCAGAGATTGGCTCATTCTAATGTAGAAATATCTGCATTTTGCAACATGGTGGCTTTAGTCTAGTCTCAAATAGGTTCTTAGCAGTTTCAGTCTGCAGTTCCTCCATTACTAAAGCTAATTTTGTCTCAAAGCCACCTTTTACCCCAGCAAGGAACTATCTAGAAAGACCCAAGCTTAAGAACTCTTTTCAAAGCAGACAGGGCTTCACACTGAAAACAGCACTTTATTTCAGAGGTAACATCTTTCCCAACTCCAGCTTCCAAAACTTAATTTCATCAGGACCACCTTCCAGAACTGAGATGAGGAGAAACCTCTCCAGCCAAGGGTGATGAATCTGTGGAACTCATTGCCACAGATGGCTGCAGAAGCCAAGTCATTGAGCATAGTTAAGACAGAGGTAGATTGTTGATTAGTAAGGGAATCAAAGGTTATGGGGAGAAGATAGGAGAATGGGGTTGAAAAATTCATCAGCCCTGATCAAATGATGGAACAGATGTGATGGTCAAAGGGCCTCATTCTGCTCCTACATCTTGCAATCTTTCCCATCTGTCTATTAGTCTTTCTTTAAGTCATTGCCACCTCAGTTCTGAGTTTTCTCTTCATTCTCCTCAAGTTGAAGGTACAGAATTCCAACTGCATTCCAACAATAACCAGAATCAGAAGTCACTGCAGTCTGACACCAGTTCATTCTTTTCCAGCTGTATCTTTCTTCAACCCTTTCTCCTCCAACCCATTAGGTTTTTAAAAGAGAAAGTTAGGTATCTGTATATCAGTTTTGAATCTTTGTGCGCTGTGCCAAAAATTGGTCTATCAGCAATTCGTATGTAATGACTTAATTTATATTGTATTTGATACTTCTCTGACCTGGCCTCAGCTTGTAGAAAGTTCCACTCAATTCATCTTCTTAACCATTCCATTGTTTTTACAGACCAAGATTATTTCAGCCCTTTAAATTCCCAAACTAAAGGGAAGTTTCACTCCACCAGTAATATTACTGCTGGGAATAGAACACAACAAGATCAGGCACCAAGTAACAGCAAACACTCCCTTGCAGATATAGCACCATATTGCAAAGTAAACTTCCCTCTACTCTTAAACTGAAGGTAAAGCTGCCTCTACACTGTCCCCAAACACTCCCAAGTCACGTACAGCAATGTGTTTGATACAGTAAACCTCTTTCTGCACTGTTCTATCAAATACTCTTGGAACATTTAACAGCACAGAGTTAGATAGAGCAAGGTTCTTCCATGCTGTCCTAAACACGCCAGTCACAGAACAGGTACATAACACTTCAAACGGTTTCCCATTCTTTAGGGCTTCTCCTTCCCAAAAGTTAAAATACCTAGAAGCACAAGACAATTGCAATGTTGCACGACTTCCTAAAGATCGCCCAGGTCAGCAAGCAGGAGGCTTCTGCCACAAACCAGTGCTGTCCTGTCCAATTCCAAGATATGATTTTACCTCCAGAATAACTGCACAGATCTGCCTGATGCAATGAATGATGGCATCCTGGGTCCCAGAGATGGTGACTGCACGCTCAGTCGAGTTCGGCAGCAAGTCTCCAGCTACCTGGACCTGAGCTCCAGTAGACTGTAGAAACAAGAAAATTGAGCTCTTTTAAAAACAAACATTCTAACACAAACACACATCAGAATATTGGGCTGGCAGGAACAGCAATCTCGGTATTTTGATTCAGCAAATCTCACATTGCTCTCTCCTTTTAATGGGCTCTGGTGTCAACTCCTCATTTCTACCAGTAACAGATCCTGAATTAATTTCTTGGACCCTCTTGGGAAATGGGAGAACAGAACTGTCACCCTGTATCAGGCAGCAGTCAAAGAATCTGACAGCACTGAAGCAAACCACTTGGTCCACGATACCAGCACTGACTCTTTGATACAACTATTTAATTACACCAACACTTTTCCCATTGCATCTCTTCCCTTTCCATATCTAATTCACATCTGTAAATTATTGAATCCGCTTCCACCACCCTTTCAGGAAATTAAATCCAGATAGCAACTCCTGGGTAAAAATTCTGAACTCCACCCTGCTTCTTTTGAAGAGTGGGTCCTCTGCTTCAAACCAACAGTGAATATTTTTTCCTTACTTACTCATGAACCCATGATTTTGACACCTCTTAATACTCCCCTTAAATCTCAATGAAGGAGATGGGGAGAGCAGCAATAATCTGGTTCATTCTGATGCCCTTGTGTTATTTTCTACCTGAATTAGAGACGCCGGTGTTAGACAGAGATATCCAAAGTTAAAAAATCACACAACACCAGATTATAGTCCAACAAGTTTATTTGGAAGAACTGGCTTTTGGAGCGCTGCTCCTTCATCAGGTGGCTGTGGAGAATAAGATTGTAAGACACAATTTATAACAAAACCTTACAGTGTGATGTAACAAATTATATATTGAAAAAGACCTGGATTGTTTGTTACGCCTCTCACCTTTTAGACTGACAATGAAATCAACATGGTCATTCTAAAAGGTGAGAGACTTAAACAATCCAGGTCTTCTTCAATATATAATTTCAGTTACATCACACTAAGCTTTTGCTATTACTTTTGTGTCTTACAATCTCTTTCTCATATTGTGTCTGCTTGGCACCCAGTTATTATTAGACTTGGCATCAGTTTACGGAGTATCAGTACGGAACAAATCCTCTGTAATTGCTTTGACGGCACAGAACTAGAAATGAGCAGTCCTCAGCTACAGCCAGATTCCTACATTTGGTGCTGGTCAACAAACTACCCAAATGACTCACCTCTCTGATCTCCTTGATCTTAGACCCTCCCTTTCCTATCAGCGAGCCACACTGACTTGCAGGAATCACCAGGCGTAGTGTTACAGGGGGCTTGCTCCTTGCAATATCACTCATGCTGGATGTACTGAGATCCTGGAACCAAAGGATAGACAGAACTATCATGGTGTACAAGGTTAGCAACAATGGCTCATTGGCATTGAAGGAGGGAAGGACTGGAAAAACAGCTGATACTTAGTATTGGATTTGTGCAATAATTAAGTGATTCACATAATTGCAAAGACTTTTCCAGAATGTTACTGTAAACTTGGATCGAGATGGTCATTTAGAGGGGGTTGTAATAGAAAGAATAAACAAAAGAGATAAGGAGGCAATTCTATGGCATGTGACATCTGCTGTTAAAATAAAACCTGAAAGAAAAAGTCTACATTTAAATAGAAGTTTAAAGTACAGAATTCAGCAGAGTGGCAGGGGTTACAGAGAAATAGAGGGATTTAAAGATCAGAGTTACAAAATTTGAACTTCTGAAAGCCAAAACAAGACAGGAAGGAAAAGAGGACAATGAGGGATAGCATATGAGAACCAGTTCTGTTCCATGCACACATGAAAACTTCAAAACGCGACTCAAACTGCCATTCTTTGAGCGACACACTAAAAAATCTGCACTTCATACAGAATCCACAGTTCACACAGTTTAAATTAGTTAGCCCATGCAGAGGTCCATACGTCCTAGACCCTCTGCATCTCACTATTCCAGCCACTCTGCAGGTTGCTTCACACGACAACACACAATGTGCACATACCTCCTCAAGTTTGCCTGTGATCATTGTGAATGCTTTGAAGACAGCCTCCATTGAGCCAGTGATCGTGATGATGCGTTCAGGACATGAGCCTTCAGATACATTGATACGGGCACTGCTCTACAGAAAAGAAACAGGACACATGTACCTGGATAAACAGTGTAAAGTAAACAATATCCCAGCTTGTGACTCACTTCCAGGTAAGTAATTCCAATTCCTCTAGCCTGTAGCTCACATTTTGGTATCCATTACAATATTCCAACTTCAAGTCAGAATTTGCAAAGGCACTCCCCGACATCTGTTATTCTATTTAAAATTATCTTTATTTAAAATCTTTGGTTAAAAGTTGGTGGTCACGAGCCAAGTAGTTATGAAAAGACAATCTAAATCAGGTAGTGAGAACCAATAAAGGGGGGGTTAGTTCCTCTGGCCTTACCCCAACAAACCCATTTTCATGCTAACATTGATAGGATTAACCAGTGCATATATCAGGTGACGAGAAGTCTTATGTCCAGAGAGGGTGCCCTACATCTTGAAGTGTAGCACTGCTGCTCTACAATATGCAACAGACCTAGCAGCCCAGGACTAACACTGCACTACCAGCAACAAGAGGTTTGCAATCTGTACCCTCATGGCTCTGTGCCAACAGTTGAGCTCCCAAGCCTCTAACTACTAAAGAAAGTTTAAAAAACAGAGGACTCACCTCCTCCCGCATTCTCTTTATTGTATCACCTTTCTATGAAATAAAAGCATGAGATAAGTGAAGTCATCAAGACAGTCCAGGAATATCCAAGAAATAAATCTGTTCAATGTAGTGGAATCGAAACGGGCACTTACCTTTCCAATGATGCTGCCAACCTCCTGCAAGGGAAAAGGGGGAGAAAAAAAATAATGATCAGATGAAGAAAAAGTGTATTTAGAGCCTAGCAGGTCAGCTGGATTTTGTGATGCCATATAGGGACCAGGATCAAAAGGAGAGCGATTTAGGAGATTTGAAGACTGCCCAAAGTGGAGGACAGCTACCATCATGAACCACTGGTTGACAATATTAACTGCACAGGACAATTATAAGTCAACCAAGTTGTTGCACATTGTATGTCTGAAATAGATGAGGAAGACAACTGAGTTTTTGACAGTCTCACAGCTGTTTTTACTTTTACCAGCTTTATCAAACTAGTGTGGAACTGAAGACATGATCTTTAGAATATCATCACAGTACCACATCCACAAATTACCATCCAAATTAATTCCAAAAGCACTGTGCTTGGTAGAGTGCCCTCATCCACATGTGCTCTCATCAGCAACAAGTCAGCACAAGTTAGCGGATGATGCTGGAAGCTAAATAGAAAACATGGGTGAGTGTGGGCACTTGTGGACCTTCGCATCTCCTCAGTCAGTTACCTTGCCATGCATGAGCAGTCGGAGTGTCAGTGTAACATGTAGCCCTCCATCAGAAGTATAATCCGTTTGATCCATTGTTGTCTGCACCTCAGTGTCAAGGGGCATCAAACTGTCACCAAGCATCAAGAGACCGTTCCTAATCTGTAAAAAGAAAAGCTTCTGAAATAAAAGGCTGAGATTAACAGAGAAATGCAAGATGGAACAGAATTAAAGCGCGGGTTGACGTGAAAGTTTATTTAGGTGATCCATTCCCATTGAATGAGCTAATATGGCACATTGATCACAATGACAGTGGTCAAGAGAGGACCACATCTAACCTCAAATTTAGAGACATGGCAGGGGAGGATACACCCTTTATTGGGTGGACTAGACAGGGCCCTTTATCTCCAGCACAACTAACTGAAGTGTTTACAATACCCAGAATAACATTAGTCTAACACCCAGAACAGAGGCTTAAGGATTCACACAACTGCTATTCGTTTATTACAAGCTGACAGAGCAGCTGTATAGGCCTACACCCTTTTGATCTCCTTCAGCTGCTGGACACAGCTTGTTTACTAGAATGTCAAGCTTATTTTAACATGGCCGATGATAGGCAACTGGGAGCACAGAGTTTCCCTCAGATTGACATCAAACTTTCACACACACCACTACAGAACAATTGAGATTTGGAGAGGTCAGAAAGCATTCCACCAGTTTCCTTGTGTGTGCTCAATCATTGGGAAAAGCAATAGGGGTAACAGGAGGGGCGAGCGTGGGGGAGGGGTCGGAGGAGGAGGAGGAGGGGGGGGTCGGA